>NC_133658.1:671048494-671333768 GCF_037893015.1 Macrotis lagotis | reverse complement strand
TTTCCTTTAGTTGCTATGTGATTAGATGTGCAAATATTTAATAATGACAAGTTTTATTGTCAATGATTCCCTGAAGTATAATAAATTTTCTTTATTTTTCTCTCTTAATAACTTCTAGTTTGAATTCCTTTTTGTTGGATACTGTAATTCAGAACAATCTCAAATAAACTGAAATATAGCAAATTGTAGCTCACCCAAATATTTTAATTCTCTAATCTCTAAAGATTAGATATTTTTCTTTTTAATTGATATTTTATTTTATTTTTCCAATTACATTTTATGAAAGATTTTCAAGATTCATCCACATTAATATGAAAGTTACATAATTTCTGTCTATCCTCCCATCCTACCCCCCTCCCCTCAGTGGCAAACAGTCAGGTGAATATATATATATATATATATATATATATATATATATATATATATATATATATATATATACACATACACATTTGTGTTTAACATGTTTATAGATTAGTCATTTTTTTGTATAAGAAATTAGGATAAGGGAAAAGAAAGAAAACCATGAGACAGGAAAGAAATATATAAGAGAAATTTGTAAAATGTGAATGCGATGTTCATTCAGATTCTATAGAGGCTTTTTTTTTTTGTTTTGTTTTGGTTTTCTTCCTCTGGATGGGGACAGCATTGTCCAGATCCAGTCAAATTGGGTTGTCCTAGATCCCTGAACTGCTGTGAAAAGCTGCGTCCATCAAGGTTGATTGACTCACAATGTTGTTGTTAATATGTACAATGTTCTCTTGGTTCTGCTCCCTTTGCTCAGCATCAGTTCCTGTTATTCATTCCATGCTTCTTTAGAGCCAATCATTCATGGTTTCTTATAGAAGAATAGTACTTTACAACATTCATATATCATGATTTGTCAACCACTCCCCAATTGATGGACATCCCCTTAATTTTTAATTCTTTGCCACTACGAAAAGAGCTGCTATGAATATTTTTGGAACATGTAGGAATTCTCTCATTTTTATGACTTCTTCTGGATATAGGCCTAGTATTGGAAATGTTGGGTCAAAGAGTATTATCCATTTTATTACTGTTTAGGCATAGTTCCATATTGCAATCCAGAATGGTTGGATCAGTTCACAACTCCACCAACCTTGCATTAATGTCCCAACCCTGCCTCAATGTCTCCAACATTGGTTGTTTTCCCTTTTTGCCATCTTAAACAAACTGATAGGTATGAGGTGATACCTCAGAGTTGTTTCAATTTTCATTTCTCTAATCAATAATGATTTGGAAAATTTTCTCATATGATTACATATAATCATATGAATTTTGTTCATTTTTAATTTCTTCATTTGAAAACTTTCTGTTCATATCTTTTGGCCATTTATTAACTGGGGGATGACTTAGAATCTTATCAGTTTGAAGCAATTGTCTCTCTCTCTCTCTCTCTCTCTCTCTCTCTCTCTCTCTCTCCCCAAATATATATATATATATATATATATATATATATATATATATATATATATATATATATATTTAAGAAATAAGACTTTTATCAGAAACCCTAGCCATGAAAAAGTATTTCCCAGCTTTCTGTTTTCATTCTAATTTTGACAGCCTTGGTTTTATCAGAGCAAAACCTTTTTAAATTTAATATAGTCAAAATCATCTATCCTGCAATTTAAAATGTACTCTATTTCTTGCTTAGTCATAAATTTTGTCCCTTTCCATAGATCTGGCAAATAGAATATTTCTTGGTCTCTTAATTGCTCTATGATTTTGCACTTCATGTCTACATCCTATACCCATTTTGACATTATTTTGATAGGATGCAAGATGTGGGTCTATGTTTTGCAATCCTATTTTACAGTTTTCCCAACAATTTTTGTGAAACAATGACAGAAGCTAATGTCTTTGGGTTTATCAAACAGTAGATTACTGTAGTCATTTACCACTGTTTCTCTTGACCCTATATTAATCCATTGATCCATTACACTATTTCTTAATAGTACCAGGCATTTTGATCACTGCTGATTTTTAGTATAGTTTTAGATCTGGCAGAGCTAGATCACCTTCCTTTACATTTTTTTTAATCAGTTCTCATGATATTCTTAACATTTTGTTGCTCCAGATGAATTTTGTTTCTATGTTTTCTAGCTTGGCAAAATAGTTATTTGGTTGTTTGTTATGGCACTGAATAAGCAATTTAATAAGGGAAGATTGTCATTTATATTATATTAGTTCAACCTAACCATGAATAATTGACATTTTTCCAATTGTTTAAATCTAACTTTATTTGTGGGAGATGTGCAATTTGCAATTGTGTTCACACAGTTTCTGAGTGTGCCTTGGTTTTTAATGTTGTCTGTAGTTGCTTTAAATAGAATTTCTCTTTCTGTCTCTTCCTATTGGGCTTTGTTGTGTACACACACACACACACACAAATATATATACATATATATATGTATATATATATATGTATATAAATGCTGATGATTTTATGGATTTATTTTAGATCCTGCTATTTTGCTGAATTTGTTGTTTTAAGCAGGTTTTTTATTTTGTTGGGTTCTCAAAGTATACCATCATATCATCTGCAAAGAGTGAAAACCTTACTTCCTCATTACCAATTCTGAATCCTTTAATTTCTTTTCCTTCTCTCATTGCAAAAGCTAACATTTCCAATACTGTATTCAATAGTTATGTTGATAATTGGCATCCTTGTTTCACACCTGATCTTATTGGAAATGCTTCTAGCTTATCCCCATTATATATAAAACTTGTTGATGCTTTTATTATTTTAAGGAAAACTCCATTTATTCCTATACTTTCTAGTGTTTTTATAAGAATGGATATATTCTATCAAAGGCTTTTCAAAGTCTATTGAGATAATCATATGATTTCTATTGGTTTTGTTATTGATATGTTCAATTATGTTGACTGTTTTCCTAATATTGAACCATCCCTGCATACCTGGTATAAATCTTACCTGATGATATGGTATTATCTTAGAAATAACTTGTTCTGGTATCTTTGCTAAAATTTTATTTAATATTTTTGCATCCACATTCATTAGGAAGTTTGGTTTACATATCAGCACCATATTGGTATCACAAAAAGAATTTGACAGAACTACTTCTCCTATTTCTTTTTTTTTAGGTTTTTGTGAGGCAAATGGGGTTAAGTGGCTTGCCCAAGGCCACACAGCTAGGTAATTATTAAGTGTTTGAGACCAGATTTGAACCCAGGTACTCCTGACTTCAGGGCCGGTGCTTTATCCACTGTGCCACCTAGCCGCCCCTTCTTCTCCTGTTTCTTAAAGAAATTGTGTAGAATAGGAATTAATTGTTCTTTAAATGTCTAGCAGAATACCCTTGTAAATTCATCTAGCCATGGAGACTTTTCCTGAGAGAAATCATTAATGGTTTCTTCAATTTCTTTTTCTGTAATGGAGTTATTTAAGTATGTTCTTTCATCTTCTTTTAATATGGGCAATTTGTATTTCTGTAAATATTCATCCAGTTCACACAAGTTATCAAATATATTGGTATACAGTTCAGCAAAATAGCTGAATTTCCTCCTCATTGGTTTTGAATACACCTTTTCCCTTTTTTTGACACTGAGAATTTCATTTTCATCTTTCTAGTTTTCATTCAAATTAACCAAAGTTCTATTCATTTGGGTTTGTTTTTTCATAAAACCAATTCATTTTTATTTATTAGTTCGATAGTTTCCTTCCTTTCAATTATACTAATCTCTCCTTTGATAATCAGAATTTTTGGCTTGATTTTTAATTTGGGATCTTTAATTTGTTCTTTTTCTAGCTTTTTGAATTGCATACCCAATTCATTGATCTCTTCTTTCTCTCTATTTTATTCACATAAATATTTAAAGATAAAAAATTTCCTCTAAGAACTGCCTTGGCTTCATCCTATAAATTTTGGTATATCTCATAGTTATCATTTTCTTGGAAGTAATTATTGATTATTTCTATGATATGTTGTTTGATCTACTTGTTATTTAAAATTAAGGAATTTAGTTTCCAATTAATTTTTGGTTTAATTTTCCATGATCATTTATTACATGTAACTTTATTGCATAATGATCTTAAAAGTATGCATTTATTTTTTCTCCCTTTCTGCATTTGATTATGAAGTATTTATGCCCTTACTATATGATCAATTTTGGTATAAGTGCCCATGTAATTCTGAAAAAAATATTCCTTTCTATCCTCATTAAGTTTTCTCCAAAGGTCTATCATATCTAAATTTTCTAAGATTTTATTTAACTTATTAATTTCTATATTGTTTCTTTTGTGTTTAGATTTATCTACTTCTGAGAGAGATGTCTCTTTATGATTCACTCAGCTTTTCCTCTTGGAATTTGGATGCTATACCACTAGTTGCATATATTTTTAATAATGATATAACTTCATTGTTTATTGTGCAATTCCTTTTCCCTTTTAATGAGATAGATTTTTTGCTTTTGCTTTATCTGAGATCAGGATCTCTATCCCTGATTTATTTTTTAGTTCACCTGAAGCATAATATATTTTTCTCCAGCCTTTTACTTTTAACTTGTGTGTATCTCTTTGCTTCAAATATATGTCTTGTAAACAATATATTGTAGGATTCTGATATTTAATCCATCCTGCTTTCTGCTTCCATTTTATGGGAGAGTCCATCCCATTCATATTTATAATTAAGATGACTAATTCTGTATTTTCCTACATGCTATCTTTCTCCATTTATGTTTTGCTCTTCCCTTTCCTCTTCTTCCTCCTCACCAAGTTTACAACATTCCTCTTTAACTTTTATTTAAAATTTTTACTTTCAGTTTATTTTCACTTATACCTTGACTTTCCCTTTTATCAATCCCTTCTTTCCTTTTCTTGTCCTTCACCCTCCCCCCCTTCCCTGTACATAGGATAAATTTTTAAACTCAAGTGGGAATGTGTCTTATTCCCTCTCTGGAACAAATCTATTGAACAGAACTTACTCTGTAACCCTAACCCTCCCTTCTTTCCTTTTTCTATAATAGTTTTGTGCCTCTTCACCTGGTACTATTTATTGATGGAAGTATTATCAATCAAGTACTTTCAATCAAGTACCATCAATCAAAGTTTGAATAAATGATTGGTTGATTGCTTAATAAGCTCAAAGTACTATTAATTAAAGTACAATCATAAGTTGATTGATTGATTGTTTGATAAGCAGTATTTCTGAATTGTCACAAAGTACCCTCCCCTCTTCTGTTTCATTAGAAATACACTTCTTAAGTGTCATGAATCACATCAAATTATAATCATTTTATGCCTTACCCCCTTTTCAAGTACCCTCCAAGGACACACAGTCCTCATGAGCCACATATTATGCAAAGTCAAATCATTTCATGAACCATTTGTACCTCCCCAAGAACACTCTCACTCACCCTCTCCCAGTTTAGCTCCCCAACCATGGTACTTAAATCTTTGTTAACTGAAGTAAGGATTAAGTCCAATGCACCTAAATAGGCTCCTAACCTCTACCCCTTAAGTCAGTACTGATTTAATTAACTATAGAGTTTGTAAGTAGTTTAAGTAATGAAATACTCTGAAGGTCTCTCTTAAGAACTTTAGAATTGAGAGGTATAGGATACACTTCCTCAGAACTGCCCAACATTTGATACTTTCATCACAGAATTTTCTGAGCAAAGTAGAATTAAAAACAGGTTAAAGGAAACTGAGACACATAAATTCAGAGTAAACACCCCTATTTTAATCAGGGATTTTTGTCTCAAACATAGTGATGTCATTTTGGTCCTCTTCAATGGAAAGACAAGACCCAACCATATCCATATCCTCTAAACATAATATCTTCAATTATATTCAATAATTTAACTATTCTAAGAGAAATACAATTTTCTTTTTTTTGCAAGGCAAATGGGGTTAAGTGGCTTGCCCAAGTCCATACAGTTAGGTAATTATTAAGTGTCTGAGACCGGATTTGAACCCAAGTACTCCTGACTCCAAGGCTGGTGCTTTATCCACTACACCACCTAGCCACCCCTGATAAATACAATTTTCAAGTGTTAGGGGTGGAGCCAAGATGGTAGCAGGAGAACAGCTTCTCTTAGGTGCTCTCTCCAAAATATTTCCAAAACCTTAAAATTATGACTCTTACTAAATTTTTGAGAGACAGAACACACAGAAAGATCTGGTGAGGCAATCCTCCAGCCCAAGGTAACTTGAAAAATAGTGGGAAGGCAAAGCTCCATGGGGTTGGAAGTGTGCCAGAGTGAAGGAGTTTCAGTTTTCCAGGAACAGCCCCAGGGTTCCTAGGTCCCTGGGATTCCCATCTCCAGGTAGCAGAAGCTGTTTCCTGACCTGCCACCCTAAGAAACACCAAGCACAACTTGGAAGATCAGCAGGGTGACTTCTGTCAGAGCAAGCACAAATCCCAGGCCAGTGTGGCCACAGCCCTCATCACAGCCCAGATCTCATAAAATGTAAGCAGGCCTATGGAGCTGCCCAGCAGGAGCCACCTGACAGTTGCTCCCTGATTGCGAAGTCCACAGAAGTTAAGGGAGTGGAGGGAGAATTCTGAGATCTGTCCTCTGTCCCTGGGACAGGACTCTGGGGCTTTGAACACATTCAGATCCTGATCATAGTCTGGAGCCCCAGAGGAGTGAGCTTGTGGCCATTCAATAGACCAAGAGAGCAGTCAGAGCCTCATATACTGAGGTCCTTGTGGAGGTATCCCAAAAAATACTCACAAGATCAGGAATCATCCCAAAACCAGGCTAAGTCTGGGGAAATGAGTAAACAGAAAAAAAGGAACCTGATCATGGAAAACTACTTTGGTCCCTTGGAGGAACAAAATATACAATCTGAAGATAGGAAAGTCCAACCTTCTGCAGCTAAAGACTTCAAGAAATATAGAAGTTGCCTTCAGACCAGGACAAAGCTCCAAAAAGATTTTGAAAATCAAGTAAGGGAAGTTGAAGAAAAATTGGGAAAGGAAATGAGAGAGATCTAGAAAACCATGAAAATCAAGTCAGCAGCTTAGTCAAAGATCAAAAAAGAATTCTGAACAAAATAGCACATTAAAAATCAGTTTAGGTCAAATGAATAAAACAGTTCAAAAAGATATTGAGAATAGTGCTTTAAAAAGCAGAATTGGTCAGGTGGAAAAGGAGATAAGAAAGCTCTCTGAGGAAAACAAATCTTTGAGATGTAGAATGGAGATAAAGAAAGCTGATAACTTTGAGAGACACAAGAATTCAACACCACAAGAACAAAAACTAGAAGAAGATGTGAAATATCTCATTGAAAAAACAACTGATCTGGAAAAACAGATCCAGAAAGATAATTTAAAAATTATTGGGCTACCTGAAAGTCATGATCAGGAAAAGAACTTGACCTCATTTTTAAAGAATTTATACAAAAAAATTCCCCTGATATTTTAGAAACAGAGGGCAAAATAGAAATGAAGAGAATCTACCCATCCTCCCGAGAAAGAGATCCCAAAAAACCAACCCCTAGGAATATTATAGCCAAATTCCGGAACTCCCAAGTCAAAGAGAAAATATTACAAGCAGCCAGGACACAGTTCAAATATCTTGAAACTACAGTCAGGATTACACAGGACTTAGCAGCATCTACAGTAAGAGCTCATAGGGCTTGGAATAAAATATTCCAAAAGGAAAAAGAGCTTGGAATGCAACCAAGAATCAACTACCCAGCCAAACTAACATCTAACTAAACATCCTCTTCCAAGGGAAAAAAGATGGACTTTCAATAAAACAGGGAAATTTCAAATGTTCTTGTTGAAACAACCAGAGCTGAATAGAAAGTTTGATCTTCAAGAATAGGACACAGGTGAAGCACAGAGAGGGTGGACAAGAAGGACTAATTATGAGGGACTTAATGATGATGAACTTCATATATTCCTGCTTAGAAAGATGATATTGATAATACTCATATGAACCTTCTCATTTAATAGAGCAGATAGAAGGAGCATTTATAGATGAGGCACAGGAGAGAGCTAAATTTGATGATATAACATGTAAAAATGGACTCAGTGGGTGAAAGAGAAATGTACTGGGAGTAAGAGAAAAGAGAGGTAGAATAGCCTAGATATTTCATGTAAAAGATATTTCATGGGGTGGCTAGGTGGTGTAGTGGATAAAGCACTGGCCCTGGAGTCAGGAGTACCTGGGTTCAAATCCAGTCTCAGACACTTAATAATTACCTAGCTGTGTGGCCTTGGGCAAGCCACTTAACCCCATTTGCCTTGCAAAAACCTAAAAAAAGATATTTCATGCAGCTTTTGAAATGGTATGGAAGGGAGGAAGACAAGTGCGAATGAGGGAGCTTTCATTCTCATTGGAAATGGCACAGAGAGGAAATAGCGCAGACACTCAATAGGATATAGAAATCTAGAAGAAAAAGGAGAGAAGGGGGGATGGGGGTGGGGAGGGAGGCTATGAGTAACAGGGGAGAGTGTAGATCATAGGAGAGAATAGTCATATAAAACATATTTTCTTTTTTACTTTTTGCTAGATGGTGGGATTGGGTGACCTGTCCAGGACCATGAGACCAGGTGTTTGTTAGGTATCTGGTATGGGGTATAGGTTTGGGTTCTCTTGGACCCAGGGCTGGTGCTCTGTCTGCTGCACTGCTCAGCTTCCCCACAGCATATTGTTGAAGAGGGACAGAGTGAAAGGAGAGAGACAATAAAATAGATGGTAATGGGGAGGAATGGATGGAAGGAATTACAATCAGCAACAGCAACTGTGGAAAAATATACCCATCCCCCTTCTCTCCTTTTTTTTCTAGATTTCTATATCCTATTGAGTAACTCCTATGATAGACTTATGACAAAGAATGTGATCCACCTAAGATAAAGCTAATGGTTTCAGAACACAGGCTGAAGTACATTTATTTCTCTTTCTTTCACTTTAGTTATGACTAAGTTTTATATTTCTGTGGGGGACTGGATAATATGATTATTCTTAAAGAAGAATATTTTAGTAATGTGTAAATAAATTAAAGAAAACAGTTACAAGTGTTATATCTTCCCTTTTAGGGCCGTATACAATTTGATGTTCTTGATTAATATTTGTTTTGTTTTTTACCATTTTATGAATCTCTTGAATCTTGTATTTATCAATTAATTCGCTTTATAATTCCTGGTGTTTTTATCAGGAAATTTTGAAAGTCCTCTATTTTGTTGAGTATCCATCTTTTCCCTTGACAAAATATGCTGAATTGTGTATGGTAGTAAATTCTTGCTTATAAATCCAAGTTCCTTTACCATACGATTTATGGTAGGTATTCCAGGTTCTCAGGTCCTTCAATATTGAAGATGATAAGTCCTATGTAGGTCTGATTGTATTTAAATTGTATTTTGTTTGCTTCTGGCAATATTTTCTCTTTTATTTGAGAATTCTGGACTTTGGTTATAATATCCCTTGGAGTTTTTATCTTGGGGTCTCTTTCTGGAGGAGTTCTGTATACTCTTTCAATAACTGTTCTGTCTTTTTAGCAGATTTGGACAGGTTTCCCTGATATTTTCCTGAAAGATGTTTTCTAGGTTCTTTTTTTTGATCCAGGCTATGTAGTAGTTAAATGATTTTTATATTATCTCTCCTGGATCTTTGTTTATCCTAAAAGGTACTTCACATTTTCTTAATTTTTTTTTAGCATTTCTACCATGTTTGAAGGAATCTCGTAGTCTCATAGATTAATTGGTTTTCTATTTGTCCAATTCTAACATTTAGGATTTTATTTTATTCAGTTACCTTTTGTATTTCCTTTTCCAGTTAGTTAATTTTGCTCTCTGCTAAGTTGCATTTCTTCTACAGTTGGTTGGTTTTGTTTTTTGAAGAGTTACATTCTTTTCTAGTTGATTTCTTTGGTCAGTTTTTTATAATTTTCATGCATGACTCTCATTTCTTTTTTCCATTTTTTTCTTCTTTTCATTGATTTTTAAATTCTTTTTTTCAGCTCTTCTATGAGTTTTTAGATTTGTGTCCAATTCATAGACTCTTTAGAGACTTCCCCTATATGTAATTTTTAACTGTTTTCTTCTTTTGAAAGGGCATTGTTATTATCTTTATCTGCATAGTAACATTCTATAGTAAGTGCTCTTTTAGCTTTTTTCCTCATTTTGATTGTCTGAGCTCTAATCTTAGGGTATAGGGAGTATAGGCCCAAGCTTTTTTATGCTGGAGCTGGGATCTGAACCCTGGCTTGTTGTTGGCCAAGATGCTGCCTTTGCAATCCAGGTTTTGACTTTACAGAGGTTTGTTTCCTCCTTTATGTCCAGGTTCTGACTATGCAGTTCTGTCTTTTGAATATTTTTCTTGAGGCAGTATATTTCAGGAAATATTTTTTCATTCACTTCAATAAACGTTTTTTTTATTTTTCTAGGGGAGAATAATTTATTTGTAGTCAATGGTATAAGTAAAACCTACCTAGCAACAACACAGAGAAAAAGAATTGTATATTTTATATTAACAACTCTCCACATTTTATGAAATCTCGGGATACTCTTTCAGAATAAGAATTTTCTCTAGGATGCCTCTTTTTAGCCAATATACCATCCATTTCTACCCTTTTTTTCCATTTTTTCTTTATTTATAATATATATGGAACTACAATTCTTCTTTTTTTTTATTTTTTTGTTGTCTACTTGTTTCACTTTATAGTAAGCCAAAATAAAGCTACTGTTGTTTTTAATCCCTCTCATTGCACATGTGTGCACTGAGATTGCAACTATTAGAAAGTTTTAAAATATCTATTAAAACTCTTAGTATGAAATTCCAGGAATCATAATGACCCTATGTGCTTATTTATTTCTGATGTCCAAAGTTGGCTTTTTTCTCCATTAATAACTGAAATTCATGTGAATTTGTAAAAGAATGACTGGATTTTCTTAAAAGGAACATTACTTAAAAATTTTCCCCCATACAAGTTTCGCTAGTTTTTCCTCAAAAGATATTGAGACTATCTTTGAGATTTAATTGACTTAGTCTTTAAGATTTGGGGTTTATCCATTTTCTGATCATCCAAGAATTATGAGGAACTCTGTCTATTCTCTAGTGTCCATGACAGGCAAATGAAAGGTGGGGGAAGTTTTACTCAGGCAAATTATTCATGTTAAACTTAATGTATGCTTGTTAAATATCCTCTTTCCTCTGATTTGGCTAAATAAATTTCTCTTTGTAAAAAGTTGATTGAGAATAGATATCTCATTTCATTCCAATATCAAATCTAAATTTCCAGAGAATTGATATGTCAGACCTAAGCAAGTACAGAACGTAATTTGAGGAGAAATTCTTCCATCTCAAATTTCAGCATTTTAACATTTCAAATATTTAAATATAGCATTTTTATTGAAATATTGTGAAGTTTGATGTTTCTCACATAATATATTTTTCTTATTTTCCACTTGTAAGAATAATTTCCTGATATTTTAGTTTTGATGTGACACATATCTGAATTAATTAAATTTGAGTTTCAGTACTACTGACATCCTGTGAATTCTGTTCATTTATAACATGCAACATTTCTGGGAATATTTTCTTGAGTAATTTATGAAATATATGATGAGATTTGTTTTGTCTTCACAGTTTTCATGAAGCTGGGGTGATTATAATTCTTCTGTTCTCCAAGTTTATCACTGGATGATGCATTGTTTGAAATGCCTAATTGAACAATATTAAGGACTTGTTTTTTCTGTTTTCGCCAGTTCTTTCACTTCTCTGTACTTATATCTTCATAATTAATTCTTTATTTCATCTTTTGATAATTCTATTAATTTCATTTCTTCTTTTAGATCTCTGCATGTTTATTCTACTGAATCCTGAGAAAATTACAAATTTGTTTCTAGTTTAATTATAGTTTCCATATAGTTTTCTTCTTGTGACTTTCCTTTAGTTGTTTTTCTAATCCAATTTTTCAGTGTATTAGAACTCTTCTTAAGTTTCTCATTTCTTGAGGTTACTTATTATTTTGTGGAAATGTTATTTTTGTTTTGTTGGTGGAATTTGGTGAGGTATTGAAGTCTTTATTTTTAGCTTTTTAAGTTCTTTAAAACTTGGTTATAACCTACTTTTTTGGGTCCTATTATATATTGTTTTTCTGCTTTTGAAGAACAGACAAGACAAATAGGTTTTCTTGAAAATCTGCAAGTACAGTAATTCCACATTCCACATAACTTTGTACTGACTATTCTCCACCCATGGAATTAATTCCTTCATATCTCCTATCTCTGGAAAATAAAAACTCCACTCAAATACTTTTTTGCAATAAAAACCTCTCTTGATCCCCTCCATATGTTTTGTCCTTCTCTAAACTCCCACTATTTTGCATACATATCTATCTATCTATCTATCTATCTATGTACATATATATATATATATATTATTCGCTAAAGTAATTGAAATAAGGATTCAGTGGTTTAGTTTGAAGAGTTTCACAAAGAACCTATTTCAGTTTCTCCCAATCATTTCAATTCATAATAGTGATAAGTATTCTTTAAATGAATCATTATTTGCTAATTCAATGCACAGAGGAAAAAAGAAAACTTACCTCCAAGATTTGTATGTTCAGAAGAGATTTATTACAGAGGTTTTGTTTTCTTTTTTTTACCATCAACTGCAGATAACAGGAACTATAATCTTCCAAATGTGTATCAAAATTGAGGGAAGGAGAAGTGGCAGAGCCAAGATGGCGACAAGAAAGGATTGCGTCTTAGGAGCTCTCTGATAAAACTCAAAAGCTAAGGACTCTAAATAAACTTTCGAGAGACAAAACCCACAGAGGGTAGCATGGAGGCAATTCTCCTACTCAAGGTAACTTGGAAAAGAGCAGAAAGGCTCTGCGCCTCAGGGTCGGAGGGGCAGTTTGCCAGAGGGGTGGCACGCCAGAGCGAAAGAACTTCAGCCTCCCAGAGGCAGGCCCAGGGCCCTGGTAGCCCCAGCTCACAGTAGCAGGGGAGTCTCCAGAGCTACATCCCAGGGAGCACCAGACACAAAGTAGGGGAAAAACAGAGGGACCTCTGCCAGAGCAAGCACTTGGAGCCCAGCCCTCAGGGCACACAGCAAGCAGCTTGGTCTTTTAGCAGCCCAGATCCAGGAAACAGAAGCAGGCAGAGCCAGTAAGCAGAAGCCCCCAGGGCATGAGCCCATTATGCTGAAGGAGGGGAGTGAAGACAGAGACTGCAGAGCTCTGTCCCTGGAACAGGACTCTGGGGCTCTGACCACATCCAGATCCTGATCCCAGTCTAGGCCCCCCCATAGAACAGCAGCCCCCCCCCACATCAGCCAGATGACAGAGGAGAGTACTTATCGTCATTCACAGAACAGGAGAGAGGACAGAGCCTCACACACTGAGACCCTTGTGGGAGTGCCCCAAAAGCTCAGGAAGCACCCCAAAACCAGGCTCAGGCTGGGAAAATGAGCAAGCAGAGAAACAAGAGGAAGACCATTGAGAAATATTTTGCAAATGAACTCAAGAAGGATCAAAATATTCAGTATGAAGATGAGAAAGCACAAGCTCCTGCATCTAAAGACTCCAAGAAAAACAGAAATTGGGCTCAGGCGATGACACAGCTCAAAAAAAGACTTTGAAAATCAAATGATGCAGTTAGAACAAAAACTGTGAAAAGAAATGAGAGAGATGCAGGAAAAACACGAAAATGAAGTCAGCAGCTTAGTCAAGGAAATCCAAAAAAATGCTGAAGAAAATAGCATGCTAAAACCAGGTTAGGTCAAATGAACAAAACAGTTCAAAAAGTTATGGAGGAAAAGAATGCATTAAAAAGCAAAACTGGCCAGATGGAAAAAGAGATAAGAAAACTCTCTGAGGAGAACAAATCCTTCAGACAAAGAATAGAATTCAGGGAGATTGGTGAATTTACTAGAAATCGGGACTCAATACTTCAAAACCAAAGAAATGAAAAATTAGAAGAAAATGTGAAATATCTCATTGAAAAAAAACAACTGATATGGAAAAAAGACTTAGGAAAGATAATTTAAAAATTATTGGAATACCTGAAAGTCATGATCAGGAAAAGAGCCTTGACATCATTTTCAAAGAATTACTACAGGAAAATTGCCCTGATATTCTAGAAGCAGAGGGCAAAATAGAAATGGAGAGAATCCATCGATCCCCCCTGAGAAAGAGATCCCAAAAAACCAACCCCTAGGAATATTATAGCCAAGTTCCAAAACTCTCAAGTCAAAGAGAAAATATTACAAGCAGCCATAAGGACACCGTTCAAATATCGTGGAGCTGCAGTCAGGATCACACAGGATGTAGGAGCAACTACATTGGAAGCTCGTAGGGCTTGGAATATAATATAATGTAAGGCAAAAGAGCTTAGAATGCAGCCAAGAATCAACTACCCAGCAAGGCTAAATGTCCTCTTCCAGGGAAAAAGATGGACTTTCAATGAACCAGGGGAATTTCAAATGTTTCTGTTGGAATGGCCAGAGCTGAACAGAAGGTTTGATCATCAGATACAGGACTGAGGTGAAGCATGGAGATTGGAGGAGAAGGGGAAAATATGAGGGACTTAATGAGCATGAACTGCATGTATTCCTGTATAGAAAAATGACATTGATTATACTCATATGAACCTTCTCATTTAATAGAGCAGGTAGAGGGAGCTTTTATAGTTGAAGCACAGTAGAAAGTGGAATTCTAAGATAAAACATGGTGCAAAATGGAGTCAATAGAATAAAAGGGAAATGCAATGAGAGAAAGAAAAAGGAGAGGGGGGAATAGACCAAGATATTGGGAATGAGGGAATCTTCGCTCTCATCAGAGGTGGCTAGGAGAGGAAACAGCATATATACTCAATGAGGTATAGACATCTGGATTAAGAAGGAGGGGGGAGCAGGAGCAAGGGGTAGGGATGTGAATAAAGGAGGAGAGGATGGACCATGCAGGGAAAGTGATCAGATATAACACATTATCTTTTTTACTTCTTGCAAGGGGCTGGGATTAGATGGCCTGTCCTGGACCATAGGGCCAGGTAGATGCTAGGCCTAAGGAGTGGTATAGGGGCTCAGGGCCTCTTGGCCCCAGAGCCAGGGATCTGTCTGCTGTGCCACTCAGCTACCCTACAGCAGAGTCAGAATGAAAGGAGAAAGAAAATATAGTACATGGTAGTGGAGAAATACGAAAGGAGGGAGTTGCGATCAGCAATGGCAACGGTGGAAAAATATGGAAGTAACTTTTGCCATGGACTTATCATAAAGAATGTGATCCACTTGTGACAGAGTTGTTGGTATTGGAACAAAGACTCAAGCAAATTTTTTATTATTATTATTTTGGAGGGGGGTGCAGGGCAAATGGGGATGGGTGGCCTGCCTGGGGCCACATAGCAGGGTGATCCTTGGGTGTCTGAGGCTGGATTTGGACCCAGGTGCTCCTGGCTCAAGGGCCAATGCTCCATCTGCCACCCAGACACCTCTACTATTATTACTATATTATTTTATTTTATTTTGGGTCTTTTTTTTCCTTTTTTTTTTTTTTTTTTTTTTGCAGGGCAGTGGGGTTTGGGTGGCTTGCATGTCACACAGCTGGGTGATTGTTGGGTATACGGGGCTAGATGTGGGTTCTGGTGCTCGTGGCTCCAGGGCTGGTGCTCCGCCCATTGCGCCACCTGGCCATACCTACAATTATTACTATTATTTTTTTATTTTAATTTTTTTCTCTCCCCTTTACTTTATCGCTCAAGCAAGTCTATATTTAAGGGGGGAGGGGCTATTTCATTTACTCTTGAACAAGAATATTTTATTAATGTAAAAAAACCCATTATTTGTACAAAATGAGAATAAATATTAAATAAAATTAAAAAATGAGGTAAGGAGTAGAGTTACAGTTATATCAAAGATGGCTTTGTAGATTTCCAGTTTTACATAGGAAAAGGTTTGTCTCAAATAAGTGTTAGAAATATTTTCCTTTGGGGATTTGGGGTTCAGGAAGAAGGTTTATAGAATGTGCCTAGTTGGGTACAAATTATTGTCTATTAACTCCACTCCTAAATGTGTGCTTTGAGATCTTCATGCATAGTAATTGATTTAGCAAGATGAGAGCATTGTTTTTCAGTGTCTCCTATTCTTTGTGACCCAATTTAGTGGGATTTTTTTGGCAAAGTTACTGGACTGGTCCTTCTCCACCTCATTTACAGATGAGAAAATTAAAGAAAACTGGTTTAAGTAACTTGCCCAGGGTCACACATCTAATAAGTGTCTGGATATTCTTGACTCTAGGCCAGGTGTTCCATCTACACTACTACATACCTCTGCTTGAGCATGAAAGTGTGGGATTGAACTATTTCCTCATTTATTTGAATTAACTTATCTAAAGAGGTATATAAGATCTCATCTATGATTCCAGGTAAATACATTTTTTATGGAGTTATGGTTAAGAAAATAAGAAAGGCCCCAATGAGTTTCAAAGACAAAAAGCAAAAAAAAAAAAAAAAAAGAAAGAAAGAAAGAAGAAGGAAGCAATTATAATAATAAAGGTATATAGGACAGTAGCCAGATAATTTGGATAAGAAATTTCCTAGGGAGTTATGTCACTGAATTGCCTGTTCTGATCTCTGCCATCATAACCACTATTTTGTTTTTCCTACTATAGAAAAAAAAACTTTCAAATGAAATTTGAGGCAGAAGGAAAATGTTCAGCTAAAACTATAAAATTGCATACTATGGAAAACCATAGAGAATAGGGAAAATTACTCATTTTAATGATCTTCCCTCATGGAAAGGATTTTGTAATGAAAAAATTGAAAGAAAATAAAAAATCAAAATAAGTGAAAAGAGTATATAACTTTCTTCATTGAATTAATATTGCCTGTCCATTATACATTACATTTCAGGAACATGATGATAGATAAAGATAGAAAGAAAGAAAGAAAGAAAGAAAGAAAGAAAGAAAGAAAGAAAGAAAGAAAGAAAGAAAGACAGATAGATAGATAAAATGATAAGTAAACTGAATCCTTACTATATGTTAAGCATAGTAATAAGTACTGTGGATAAAAACACAAGCAAGGCAGATAGTTCTGCCCTCAAGAAACTTTTATTCTAATGTTTGAAATCAACACATTAGGGAAGTTGGGTGGGAGGAGGGATGTTGTTATGATGTAGCATTAGTCAGGTTATCAGAGCCTGGCTTGCTAAGGACAGAGTCCAAGTTTTTAAGTAAGAAGATCATAAGAATGAAAACTGGGAGGTGACCAAGTAATAACATGGAGTCTATTTCAAGATGAGGTGACTTCTCACCTATTCAAAAAAAAAAGTTTTCAGTTGAGATCACTAAAATGCATTAGGTGCATTAGGTGATCCAGTTAAGAAGTATGAGGACTTTTTATACAGAGAGAGGTTCAACTGAAGTCTTAATGAAATATTGTCAGATAATTAAGAAAGGAAGAATTAGAATCAGAAATTGAGAGATTGAATTAGAAATTGAATCAATTACAGAGCAGTAAGATAAGCAAGAAAACAAGTTTAAAAAGCAATAAGGTGAAAGGCATAGATTAAACTATGTTTACTAGATCAGAGGATGATGCAAGGGTTTTAAAATATCAGATAACCCATGGGAGATATCAGTTATTACAAAGTGAACATAAATATTACAAGAAAAGCATCAGGAGATAAAAGGAAAACAGTCATCTTTATCAAAGAGAGGTGAGCTTATGAAGTATTTTGCTGAAGTAATATTTCTGCAGGGCATACCTGAGCAGCCAAGAAAGACTAGTGCACCCAAGCAAGAAAGAAATGAAAACTCCCAGAGAAAATTCTTTTCTTGTGTCCTTGAAACACTGATAAATCTTCTCTTCAAGAAGTTCCCACATAGTATCCTTTGATGATTCCAAAGAAAATATAAGACAGAAAATAGATAAGAATTCCCTTCTAAGGAATAAAGACTATGAGTCTAAAGGAATCTCAGAATAAGGAACTGACTGCTAGAATCTTGAGGACCACCAAGGTATTGGAAATGAGAAAGCAAATTTAAGTTCAGGGAGATTAGCAACAAAGAGATTTAGTAAGACAATGACTCCAAGCCTGGCTCTTGTTCATCACTTCAAAGCATCACCAAATAATTAAAAGATAAGAAAAATTCTCACTATCTAAAAAGTGAAAAGGAAAGAAATTTTCAGTGGGAAATCTTCACAGGAAAATAAAATCAGAATTATTGAAACAATGAGTTGAAACAAGCTTACATTTCAGGAGAATTACATTCCTTAAATGCAAGGATCATTTTTAATTTTCTTCATATTCCTTGCATCTTGTATTGTTCCTTACACAGAGTAGATGCTTTAAAATATCTTATCACTCTGAATTACAAGATATAGTCATATTTTAGATGGACACAGAGGTTTATGATCTATGATGTTTGCCCTTCTTTCTCGAAGAGGACCATGGCATCAGGCAGGTGATGCCATGACAAACACATGAATTATATTTGAGTGAGAAGAGTTCTATGCAAGATCACCAGCCTCAATTTCTCCTCCAGAGCCATTTGGGTCCAGTGACCAGATATGAATCAGAATTATTAAAGATGGCCCTGGATGTGAGAGAATCAGTGTTGTGACTTACCTAAGCACACACAGCTAGTTAATGTCAAGTGTCTGAGACTGGATTGGAATTCCCATCCTCCTGACTCCAAGGCCATTGGTCTATCCACTGTGCCACCTAGCTGCCCCATTATGGTCAATGTGTATATGATGTGTGTGTGTGTGTGTGTGTGTGTGTTTGTGTGTGTGTGATGAAAGATCTTGATTTATATATCTGACATAACTGAAAAGAGGATTTCCTCACCCCCAGTAAGAAAGCTACATGATTAATATTTTTACTAATCTATGATCTATAACTTATACACAAAATTATATAGATAAAAACTAATAAAAACGGATTGTGAAGCACTAAGAGAAGATAATTCAATCCCCTAATGTACTAAAAAGATGGGTTTAAGAATATATGCTTTGTTTACATAATTCAAAGGATAATTATAAACCTGTTGCTTGTAATGGAAAGAGGAAATTTGACATCCTAAGTGCTGGTACATCACAGATGACAGCATGGTAGACTGCTTGGGATTATGTGGTTTGATTACAGGAGGAGATGAAAAGATAAAAATCTATTTGTAATAAAATATGAGAGCATGTTAATATTATGGGAAATCTTTTAGAGGAATAACTATTTTAGAGGAGACAAGATAATCAGGGCTCCTTGAATAGAGGAAGAAAATTTCCAGGAGAAAGGAATTTGATTCAAAACAACAGATGAAAATGATGTAATATTTGCAGCACTATAATCTGTCTAAATGAGCTTATTTCTTCTTTTCTTTAAGCCTAGAAAAAGGCAATATGTCGCTTTATGAGTTATATAGCCATGAAGTGTGACAAATGAATTTTCCAATAGATGTCAAACTATTTCCAAAAACAATTCTCTTAATAGCAAATTGATACTGGTTAAGAAAATATCAAGTCAAATAACTTATTCTTTAGTTTGATATGATTTATAGACTTATAGAACCAGATAATGCTATAAGCATGAATGCTTTGAGTTTGGGGCACAATTTTTGAGTGCCACATTTTTAAAAATATAAACAAACTTCAGTAGAAGAGTAAGGACATAAGTAATAAGTGGGACTTAAAACCTTGTCACATGAAGAACAATTTTAGGAATTGAAATATTTAATATGAAGAAACAGATTAAATAGGCATCTCCAGTTGTCTAAGTAGAAGTAGTCTATGGAGAAAAAGGAATAGACAAGTCTTACTCTAATGAAGAGATCTATGACCTGGGACTTAATATATTGGAAGCAAAATTTATCATAATAAAAGAAATGAATCTGTAACAAGAGCTAACTTAAAATGATATAGGAGGACTTCCAGTCAAGTTGATGGAGAGAAAACAGGTACTGTGTTAAGTGCTTCTTTTTCCCCTCAAAAATAACATGAAAGAAACCTCTTAACAGAAATTCAATTGACAAAACCCAGAAAGAGAAGTTAGGAGAAGAACACCTACCAACAAGGTCAGTCTCAGGGGACCATTGGGTGAACTGGGAGACAAGAGCAGAGCGTGAGCACAGGGAAAGGAGCTGGGGGAAGCCAGAGGACCAGCCTCAGCCACAGAGACTTTGGTGAGTGTCGGGTGCAAAGTCCAACTTTAGCCACAGAATCTTTGGTTGGGGTGAGAGGAGCTACAAGAGGGCTAGTTCCAGTACAGAGAGTTTCAGAGTAAACCTGGAGAATAGCCAGCTGGGCCAGGGAACCTGAGTTCCATACTTGCAGTGGAGTACTTTTCTCAAAACAAGCAATAAACAACCCCCACCCCCTCAGGCTCAGGTGTGGGCAACAGAATTTACTCTATGAAAAGAGAGATTAACTCCCTCCCACAGGACTCAGCACATTGTTCAAAGTCAACTCAGAAACTGCTGCTGAGGACTAAAAACACTCCAGAGAAAGAAAAGGGTACTCACTACTAGCTGGCCCTTGGAATTACAAAGTCAAGTGAACAAGGCCTCTAGGATCCTCAAAAGCAAACCTCCAAGAGTCACCCCCCCCACAAAAGATCCTAGAAAGATGAAGAAAGACCAGCAAAAGGGGGGGGGGGTGTTCCATGGAGAACTACTTAGAAGAAATTGATTCTAACCCAGAGAGACCAAGCACTTCTGAGGAGAATATGAATTGGTCTACAGCCCAGAAAGACTTCCTTGAAGAAATCAGGAAAGAGTTTAAAAATCAATTGGAAAAACTGGGGAAAAAACTCAAGAGAAAATAACATGTTGCAAGAGAAAATTTACATCTCACAACAAGGAAACAAATCCTTGGTAAATACAATTGGACAAATACAAAAAAGAGAATAATTCTCTCAAATCCTCAATTGGTAAAATGCAAAAAGAAAATGATTCTCTCAAAACTACACTTGGAAAAATGAAAACTCCTTCAAAAATAGAATTGACCAACTAGAAAAGGAGTTTTTCAAAAGGTAAATGAAAAAAATCTTCTTCTTTAAAAAAGGGGAATCAATGGAAACTAGTGACTTTAAGAGAAAACAAGATTCTGCTAAAACCAGAAGACTGAAAAAAATAGAAGAAAATGTAAAAAAAGTCAACCACAAAACCACTGATCTCGAGAAGAGATCAAGAAGGGACAACCTGAGAATTACAGGCCTTCCTGAAAACAATGAAGAAAAAAATTCTGTAGTTAATGTAACAGGATTTAGTGATGGAAAATTGCCCTGATATCATGTAACAAGAGGGCAAAATACTTATGGAAAGAATACATTGATCCCTTCTGGAAAGAGATACTAAAATGTAAACACCAAGAAATGTTGTGACCAAATTCCAGAACTATCAGATAAAAGAGAAATCCTGCAAGCAGCCAGAAAGAAACAATTTAAATAACAGTAAGGATTTTGCAGGACCTATCTGCATCAACATTAAGGGACTGAAGGTACTGGAATGAGATATTCCAAAGACCAAGGGATGTTGGAATGCAGTCAAAAATCCACTATGTGGCAAAGCTGAACCTTTTCTTCCAGGGGAAAAGATGGACATTTAGTGAAATGGGACACTTTCAACTTATGTCCCTACTTATGTCCCTACTCTTTTTCCTAATGAAAAGACCAGGGGAAATTTGGACATCAAACAGGAGGCTCAAGAGACAGATGAAAAGTTTTTTAAAAGGGTAAAGAAAAGAAATGACAGTACAATAAGATGAAACTGCCTATATCACCATTTGGGAGAAAGATTCTCATAACTCTTGAGAATTGTATGTCTATTAGACAGAACATACTTGGCCAGAAGTGATGGACACTCATAACTATTCTGTGACACAGATAGAATGATTTAAAAACAATGCCTACTTAAAAAGGGGGAAAGCAAGGAGGATGGAGGGGATTGAATGGGATAAATCTCATTACATCAAGAGGTACAAAAGGCCTAGTAACAGAGGGGAAGAAGGAAGAAAGTGAGAACCACCTGAATCTTCATCTCATCAGACTTGGCTTAAAGCTAACTTACACATACTCAGTTAACTTGAGAAATTTAGCTAACCTTTCAAGTATTAAAAGAGGAAAAGGGGAGGGGGAGACAGGTAGGGGGGGGAGAAAAGGGGAATTAACAGAAGGAAGGGAAGAAGGGGAAAAGGTAAAAGAGAAAGAAAGGGGAGGGAGGGCAAACACATTAAAGTTGGCTGTATGTAGAAACAAAACACAGGGGAATATGGATAAAGGGGAAAAAGGGGTAAAATACAAACAGAGGGAAGATACCATGGAGGGCAATAAATATTTAGTAGGTATAACTTTGAATGTGAATGGGATAAACTCTCCCTTAAAATGTTAGCAAATAGCAGAGTGGATTAAAAACTAGAATCCTACAGCATGCTAATTACAAGAAACTCATTTGAAGAAGAGAGATACATACAGAGTAAAGGTAAAAGGTTGGAGCAAAATATATTTTCTTCAGCTGAAGTGAAAAAAGCAGGGGTAGCAATCCTTATCTCAGACAAAGCAGCTGCAAAATAGATAGCTTTAATAGAAAAAAAGATGGAAACAATTTACTCCTAAAGGGTACCATAGACAATAAAGCAATTTTAATACTAAATATGCATGCACCCAATGTATAACATTCAAATTCTTTTTTTTAAGGCTTTTTTTTTGCAAGGCAAACGGGGTTAAGTGGCTTGCCCAAGGCCACACAGCTAGGTAATTATTAGGTGTCTAAGACTGGATTTGAACACAGGTACTCCTGACTCCAAGGCCGGTGCTTTATCCACTACGCCACCTAACTGCCCCATAGCATCCAAATTCTTAGAGGAGAAGTTGAAAGAGGAACAAGAAGACATAGACAGGAAAACTCTACTAGTGGGAGATCTCAACCTCCCACTCTCAAATTTAGATAAATCTAATCATAATATAAACAAGAAGTAAATTAAAGAGGTCACTAGATTGTTAGAATACTTAGATATGATAGACTTATGGAGGAAACTGAATAGGGATTAAAAGGAATATGCTTTTTTTCTGCAGTACATGGCACTTACAAAAAAATTGACCACATATTAGGGAATCAAACATAAGAATCAATTGCAGAAAGATAGAAATAAAGAATATACCTTTCTCAGGACATAATGCAATAAAAATCATATGCAAAATTGGGCAAGGGACATAAAAACCCAGAACTAATTGGAAACTAAAAAACTTCATTTTAAAGAATGAGTGGTTCAAGCAAAAAATTATAGAAAAAATTAATTATTTCATTCTAAATAATGACAATAGTGAATCAACATACCAAAACCTATAGGAAACACTCATGGCAGCTGTCAGTGGATATATTATATCTGTAAATGCTTACATGGATAAATTAGAGAAAGAAGAAATCAATGAACTAAAAATGCAACTAAAGAAATGGAGAAAGAACAAATTAAAAACCCCCAATTAAATACCAAAGTAGAAACTCTAAAAATTAAAGGAAAAATTAATAAAATTGAGAGCAAGAAAACTATTGAAATAATAAATAAAAGCAAGAGCTGGTTTTATGAAAAAAACAATAAAATTGATAAACCTCTTGTAAATTTCATTTTAAAAAAAGAAAGAAGAAAACCAAATAGCTAGTATTGTAAATGAAAATGGTAAACTCACCACCAATGAGGAAAAAATTAAAGTAATAACTCAGAATTATTTTGGCCAACTCTATGTGAATAAATTTGACAATCTAAGTAAAATGGACAAATATTTACAAAAATATAAGTTGCCTAGAATAAATGAAGAGGAAATTAAAAACCTAAATAACCCTATCTTAGAAAAAGAAATTCAACAAGCCATCATTGAACTCCCTAAGAAAAAATCTCCAGGGCCAGATAGATTCACAAGTGAATTCTTTAAAACCTTTAAGGAACAATTGGTTCCAATTATATTTCAACGCTTTGGAAAAATAGGTGAAGATGGAACTCTGCCTAACTCTTTCTATGACACAAATGTAGTGCTGATGCCTAAACCAGAAAGAGTTAAAACAGAAAAAGAAAATTATAAATCTATCTCCCTGATAAATATAGATAAAACAATTCTAAATAAAAT
This sequence comes from Macrotis lagotis, assembly GCF_037893015.1. NCBI lineage: Eukaryota > Metazoa > Chordata > Mammalia > Peramelemorphia > Peramelidae > Macrotis > Macrotis lagotis. The sequence continues at coordinate 671,309,711 of NC_133658.1, read as the reverse complement.
CTTAGCATAATGTTTACAAGTCATCACTAGGATACTATATTATGATCAAGTAGGATTTATCCCAGGAATGCAGGGTTGGTTCAATATTTTTTTAATTTAATATTTATTCTCATTTTGTACAAATAATGTTTTCTATACATTAATAAAATATTCTTATTTAAGAGTAAACAAAATACCCCCCATAAATATAGACTCCCTTGACCGATAAAGAGGAGAGAAAGAAATTAAAATTAAAAAAATAATAGTAATAATTGTAGGTGTGGCCAGGTGGTGCAATGGGCAGAGCACCAGCCCTGGAGCCACGAGCACCCAAGCCCACATCCAGCCCCATATACCCAACAATCACACAGCTTTGTGATATGCAAGCCACCGAAACCCCACTACCCTGCAAAAAACAAAATAAAAAGGAAAAAAAGACCCAAAATAAAATAAAATAATATAGGAATAATAGTAGGGATGGCTGGGTGGCAGACGGAGCATTGGCCCTTGAGCCAGGAGCACCTGGGTCCAAATCCAGCCTCAGACACCCAAGGATCACCCTGCTATGTGGCCCCAGGCAGGCCACCCAGCCCCATTTGCCCTGCAACCCCCCCAAAAAAATGATAATAATAATAAAAAATGTGCTTGAGTCTTTGTTCCAACAACAACAACTCTGTTGCAGGTGGATCACATTCTTAATGATAAGTCCATCACAAAAGCAACTTCCATATTTTTCCACCTTTGTCATTGCTGATCGCAACTCCCTCCTTTCATATTTCTCCACTACCATGTACTATATTTTCTCTCTGCTTTCACTCTGACTCTGCTGTAAGATAGCTGAGTGGCACAGAAGGCAGATCCCCGGCTCTGGGGACAAGAGGGCCCGAGCCCCCACACCATGCCTTAGGCCCAGCATCTACCTGGCCCTGTGATCCTGGACAGGCCCTCCAATCCCAGCCCCTTGCAAGAAGTAAAAAAGAAAATGTGTTATATCTGACCACTCTCCCCACATGGTCCATCCTCTCTTCCATCACTCACATAACCTCCCTTCCCCCTGTTCCCCTCCCTCTCCTTCTTCCTCTAGATGCCTATAGCCCACTGAATATGTATTTTGTTTCTTCTCCTAACCACCTCTGATGAGAGCGAAGATTCCCTCATTCCCCTTGCCTTCCCCCCTTTCATAGCATTGCAATAGCTCATTGTAATGAAGAAAAATCTTATTATATGAAATATCTTGGCTTATTCCCCCTCTTCTTTTTCTTTCTCCCATTACATTTCTCTTTTTTCTATTGACTCCATTTTTACACCATATTTTATTTTCAAATTCAGCTTTCTCCTGTGCTTCAACTATAAAAGCTCCTTCTACCTGCTCTGTTGACTGAGAAGGTTCATATGAGTATTATCAGTGTCATTTTTCTATGCAGGAATACATGCAGTTCATCATCAAGTCCCTCAAAATTTCCCCCTCTCCTCCAATTTCCATGCTTCACCTGAGTTTTGTATCTGTAGATCAAACCTTCTGTTCAGCTCTGGCCATTCCAACAGGAACATTTGAAATTTCCCAAGTTCATTGAAAGTCCATCTTTTTCCCTGGAAGAGGACATTTAGCCTTGCTGGGTAGTTCATTCTTGGCTGCATTCTAAGCTCTTTTGCCTTCTGGTATATTATATTCCAAGCCCTACGAGCTTCCAATGTAGTTGCTGCTAAGTCCTGTATGATCCTGACTGTAGCTCCACGATATCTGAACTGTGTCCTTCTGGCTGCTTGTAATAATTTCTGTTTGACTTGGGAGTTCCAGAATTTAGCTATAGTATTTCTAGGGGTTGGTTTTTTGGGATCTCTTTCTCAGGGGGATGGGTAGATTCTCTTCATTTCTGTTTTGCCCTCTGCTTCTAAAATATCAGGGCAATTTTCCTGTAGTAATTCTTTGAAAATGATGTCAAGGCTCTTTTCCTGATCATGACTTTCAGGTATTCCAGTAATTTTTAAATTATCTTTCCTATGTCTTTTTTCCATATCAGTTGTTTTTTCAATGAGATATTTCACATTTTCTTCTAATTTTTCATTTTTTTGGTTTTGCAGTAATGAGTCATGATTTCTGGTAAATTCAACAATCTCTCTGACTTCTATTCTTTGCCTGAAGGATTTGTTCTCCTCAGAGAGTTTTCTTATCTCTTTTTCCATCTGACCAATTTGGCTTTTTAAAGCATTCTTTATCCATTTGACCTAAGCTGGTTTTTAGCATGCTATTTTCTTCAGCAGTTTTTTGTATTTCCTTGACTAGGCTGCTGACATTTTCATGTTTTTCCTGAATCTCTCTCATTTCTTTTCTCAGTTTTTCTTCTAACTCCCTCATTTGATTTTCAAAGTCTTATTTAAGCTCTGTCATAGCCTGAGGCCAATTTCTGTTTTGCTTGGAGTCTTTAGATGGAGGAGTTTGTGCTTTATCATCTTCAGACTAAGTATTTTGATACTTCTTGGGCTCATATGCAAAATATTTCTCATGGTGTTCCTCTTGTTTCTCTGCTTGCTCATTTTCACAGCCTGAGCCTGGTTTTGGGGTGCTTCCTGAGCTTTTGGGACACTCCCACAAGGTTCTCGGTGTGTGAGGTTCTGTCCTCCCTCCTGGTATGTGAATGACTATATGCGCCCCCTTCTGCCACGGGGCTGAGGTGGTGGGGTCCCCTGCTGTTCTATGGGGAGGGGCCTAGACTGTGATCACGATCTGATTGTGGTCAGAGCCCCAGTCTTGTTCCAGGGGCAGAGCTCAGCAGTCTCTCTCTTCACTCCGCTCCCTAGGTTCAATGGGCTCATGCCCTGGGGGCTCCTGCTTACAGGGTCTGCCTGCTTCTTTTTCCTGGATCTGGACTACCTTGACCACACTGCTTGCTGTGTGCCCTGAGGGCTAGGCTTCACGTGCTCGCTCTGGCAGAGGTCCCCCTGCTGTTCCCCCAATTTGTGCCTGGTGCTCCCTGGGGCGTAGGTCAGAAAACTCCCCAGTGGCTGTGAGCCAGGGCTCCCAGTATCCTGGGGCTGCCTCCGGGAGGCTGAAATTCTTTAGCTCTGGCGGGTCACCCCTCTGGCAGGCCACTCCTCCAACCCCGGGCAGCAGAGCCTTTCTGCTCTTTTCCAGGTTACCTTGATTAGGAGAACTGCCTCATTGGGTCCCTCTGTGGGTTCTGTCTCTAGAAAATTTAGGTAGAGTCCTTAGCTTACAAGTTTTATGCAAAAGCGCCTAAAACACAATCCGTTCTTGTCACCATCTCGGCTCCAACCCCAGGTTGGTTTAATATTAAGAAAACTGTTAGTATATTTAATTATATCACTAACAACCTTATCAGAAATCATATGATCATATCAATAGATGCTGAAAAACCTTTTGACAAAATTCAACACCCATTCCTACTAAAAACACTGGAGACTATAGTAATGAAAGGATCGCTCCTCAGAATAATAAGCAGTATCTATCTGAAACCATCAACAAGCATTTCATGCAATGGGGTTAGGCATTCCCAATAAGATCAGGGGTGAAACAAGGATGCCCATTATCACCATTAATATCCAATACTGTATTAGAAATGTTAGCTTCAGTAAAAAGACAAGAAAAAGAAATTGAAATGATTAGAAATGGGAAGGAAGATACAAAACTCTAACTCTTTTTTGCAGATGTCATGATGGTATACCTGGAGAATCCCAAATAATCATCTTAAAAAACTACTAGAAATAATTAGGAACTTTAGCAAAGTTGCAGGATATAAAATGAACCTTCATAAATCCTCGACAATAGGACTAGGAGATAGAGCAGAAAGAGCTCAAAAGAGAAATCCCATTCAAAGTAACCTCAAACAACAGAAAATACCTGGGAGTGTACCTGCCAAGGTAGACTCAAAATGTTTTTGAAAACAATTACAAAACACTTCACACTTAAATAAAATCAGATTTAAATAACTGGGCAAATATCAACTGTTTCATGGATCATTTGAGATAATATAATAAAGATGACATTTCTATCAAAACTAAACTACTTGTTTAGTGCCCTACCATTCAAAATTCCAAAAAATTAAATGTTATGAGTTAGAAAAAGCTGTAAGTTTCTGTGAAGAAATAAAAAGTCAAAAAGTTTCCAGGGATTCAATGAAAAAAGTGGAAAAGAGTGTGACTTACCCTTACCAGATCTAAAATTATATTATAAAGCATCAGTCATCAAAATTTGTCTGGTGTTGGCTAAGAAATAGAATGGTGGATCAGTGATATAGACTAAGTGCAATAGCAGGAAATGATTATAATAATCTCTTGTTTGATAAACCCAAAGAGTGCAGCTATTGGGATAAAAACTCTCTCTTCAATAAAAACTGTTGGGAAAATTGGAAAATAATATGGAAGAAATTTAGATTAGATCAACACCTCATACCCTATATCAAGACAAGATCCAAATGGATACAGGATTTAGACATAAAAAAACAATATTATAAGCAAACTAGAAGATCAAGCAGTAGTTTACCTGTCAGATCTATGGAAAGTGAAGCAGTTTATGACCAAGGAAGAGATGGAGAACATCATTAAAAAACAAACCAGATGATTTTGATTACATTAAAGTAAAAAAGCTTTTACACAGACAAAACCACTGCAAACAAGATCAAAAGAAATGTAGTAAATTGGGAAACAATTTTTACAACTAGTATTTCTGACATAGGACTCATTTCTAAAATATACAGAGAAATAAGTCAAATTTTCAAAAAAACAAGCCATTCCCCAATTGATAAATGGTCAAAAGATATGCAAAGGCAATTTACAGATGAGGAAATCAAAGCAATCCATAGTCATATGAAAAATTACTCTAAATCATTACTTATCAGAGAAATGCAAATTAAAGTACCTCTGAGATACCACCTCACACCTCTCAGACTGGTCAAAATGACCAGAAAGGAAAATGATTAATATTGGAAGGGAGATTATGCAAAAGGGTAAAAACATCACTTGTAGAAAATAATTATAACAGCTCTGTTTGTGGTGGCAAAGAATTGGAAATTAATTGAATGCCCTTCAATTGGGGAATGGCTTAACAAACTGTGATGTATGTATATTATGGAATACTATTGTTCTATTGCCAACCAGGAGGGATCAGAATGCAGAGAAGCCTGGAAGGATTTGCATGAACTGATGTTGAGTGAGATGAGCATAACCAGAAATATATTATACACCTTAACAGCAACATGGGGGTGATGACCAACCTTGGTGGACTTGCTCATTCCAACAGTGCAACAATTGGGCAATTATGGGCTATCTGCAATGGAGAATATTTGTATCTAGAGAAAGAATTGTGGAGTTTGAACAAAGACCAAAGACTATTACCTTGAATTTAGGGGAAAAAAACCCATTACCTTATTATGTAATTTTGCTATCTCATATGCTTTATTTTTCTTCCTTAAAGATATTATTTCTCTCTCATCACATTCAACTGAGATCAATGTATACCATGGAAACAATGTAAAGATTACTGTGGGGTATGGGGGAAGGGAAGCAAGAATGGGGAGAAAATTGTAAAACTCAAAATAAATAAAATCTTTCTTAAAAATGTTAAAATAAAATAAAATATAATAAGAGCTTCATAAAGAAGCGATTCCTTGGAATTTTTTGAACAGAGTTTGATTAACATTAGATTGTGTGTGGGAGATTCCTGTATCTGTTACGGGATAAGTTTAAATGATTTTGAAGATATTCCCCAATTCTAACAATCCATTCTTATATAAAAATCCTTATGTTTTCCTTACACAAAAAATCTATTTAGCCAGCTTACCTTCATCCTGACTTTGAAGGTTTCACACTTATTTCTATAAAACTTCATCTTATCAATTTCATTCCCTAATTCCAGTTTGCTGAGATTTTTCTGAATCCTGATTCTTTCATGCAACACATTAGTTATCCCTTCCAGCATTGTATCAGCTACAAATTTCATAAATATTCCATCGATGGTTTTTGAGAATGACAGGAATTTCTTGTGTAGAAGAGTAAATTCAAGATATACATTTTTCCAAAATTATAAAAATTTGAATTTTATTGGGACCATGAAATAATTCATCTTTATTTGACTTCATAGAAGTAATAAATTATAACAATCATGAGCAAAAATAATAGTAGCTAGCATTTACATAGTTTTTTTAAAGCCTGCAGAAGGATGGAGGATGATGGTGGAGTAAAGGTTGGGACTTTCCCAAGTTCTCCCCCAAACCACTCCAGATACCTTTAAAAAATGATACCAAACAAATTCTAGTGGCAGAAGACACAAAAAATTGAATAACACAATTTTCCAACTTGAAAGATCCAAGTGAAAGGTCTATTGTAGTGGGACCATGAGTAAAAATTCAGCCCCAGATATCTAGGAACACTGCAAGTTGACTGGGTCATTGGCAGAATGGTGATTTCTAGACCTACCAGTCTAGAGTCTGACAAGTACAACTTGGAAAGTCAGCAGGAAAAATCTGCTGCACCAGAGCAAGAGAGATGTACAGTTCTGCAGTGCAGACCCAAATCTAGCAGACCAGGAGCAGGTGCTGGGAGCCACTGCAGCAAAATTCTAGACATTCGAGTCCATGAATGATAAGGGGTCTGAAAGAGAATTCAGAGGTCTCTTTGCTATCATTGAGGCAGGACTCTTGTTTTGATCATACTAAGATCTGGTGTACTGTATTGAGTCCTTTTCCCAGGTAAAGGAGCAGAAGCAAAACAGAGTTTACTGATACAGCAAAGGAAGAAACCTCCTCACAGTTTCAGGGGAAAAAAGTAAAGCTTGTGGTTGCCCATAGACAGGTCAGGATAGTGGCTCAAATTACTCCTTACACAATAGGACCTTGGGAAATGGAAATTTGAAGATTCCAACAAAAGGGCAAGAATAGCAAGGGAACTAGTGAAAAAAAAATATAAAGGAGAGTGGCCTAGCTCTACCATTATCTAAAACTATACTATAAAGTGGCAATCATCAAAATGCACTGGTGCTGGTTAAGAAATAGAGTAATGGATCTGTGTATTACAATAGGTTCAAAAGAAGTCACAATAAATGACTACAGCAATCTATTATTTGACAAATCCTTTAAGTTTCTGGGATAAGAAGTTATTATTTAACAAAAATTATAGGGAAAATTGGAAAATAGTATGGCAAGAACTAGGCATAGATCCACATCTCACACCCTGTACTAAAATAAGGTCAAAATAATGAGCTATACCATAGACAAATTAGTAGACCAAGAAATTATCTATAAGATCTATGGAAGGGGCATGAATTTATGACAAAACAAGAATTAGAGCATATTTTAAACAGCAAAATGAATTATTTAGACTATATTCAATTTAAAAGTTTTGCACCAATAAAATCAATGCTGCAAAAATTAGAAGGAAAGCAGAAAGCTGGAAAACAATTTCACAACTAGGAGTCCTGATAACGATCTCATTTCTAAAATATATACCAAACTCCATCAAAATTATAAGGTCACAATTCATTCCCCAATTGATAAATGATCAAAGGATATGCACAGAGAGTTTTCAAATGAATAATTAAAGCTATATATATATTCATTTGAAAAAATGTTCCAAATCCTTATTGATTAGAGAATGCAAATTAAAACAACAATGAAGTATCATATCACACCTATCAGATTAGCCAAGATGAGAAAAAGGGAAAATGATCAATGTTGGAGAGGTTGTGAAAGGACTGGGACATTGAATAGATGTAAATAGATCCACCCTTTCTAGAGAACAAAATGGAACTATACCCAAAGTGCATTAAAACTGTTCATACCCTTTGACTCAGCAATTCCAATTCTATGTCTATATACAGATGAAATTATAAAAAAAAGAAAAGTCCTATATATTCCAAAATATTCATAGCAGCTCTGTTTTAGTGGCAAAGAATTTGAAGTTGAAGGGAAGTCCATCAATTGGGGAATAGCTAAACAAGTTATGATACATGAATACTATGGATACTATTGATCTATAAGAAACCATAAATGGTTGGACTATAGAGAAACATAGAATGACTTATGGGATCTGATGCTGATTGAAGGGAGTAGAACCATGATAAAAAAGTAAATATCAACGACATGTGAGATAAACAACTTTGGGGGAAGCAGCTCCTCTCAGCAGTCCAGAGAGTGAGGACAAATGTATTAGATTGACTTTGGACTATATTTTCCCCATCCAGAGGAAGAAAAGCAAAACAAAACACACACACACACACACACACACACACACACACACACACACACACACCCCTTCAGAATCTGATGAATGCTTTATAAAAATTACATCTTATATGTATCTTTTTCCTTTAATCCTAATTCCTCCTCTCCAAAATTACTAATTTGTAAACATGTTTATCAAAATATGTATATAGAATGCCAGACTGTTTGCTGTAGAGGGGAGATGGAATGTGAAGGGAGGGTGGAAGGAAATTTTGTAACTTAAAAATATACATATGCATATGGGTGAAAAAAAATAATTAAAAAAATAAAATTTGCAGATCCCTAGAAGTATCTCAAAAAATAGCTGCCAAAAAAAAAAAAAAAAAAAAACTCAAAAAGCTTGGGACAAGGGGCCACTAGGTGGCACAGGGAATAGAGCACTGGCCCTTGAGTCAGGAGTACCTGAGCTCAAATCCCACCTCAGACATTTAATAATTACCTAGTTTTGTGGCCTTAGGCAAGCCAATTAACCCCACTGCCTTACAAAAAAAAAAACTAAAAAAAAAAAAAGATTTGGATAGTCCTCCACCCTGGAAGCAAGCAGTGTCCCATGTTAAAAAAGAGTTAAAATTAAGTCATAGGCAGAAAAAGGAGCAAACAGCAGAAGGAAAAAAAATCTGACTAAAGATAAGGAAAATCAAAATACATACCTAGGAGGATATAACAAAGTCAAAACTTCTACACAACTGGCAAGAGAAATGAGAGTGATGCAGGAACTTCATGAATACACAGTCATCAGTTTAGTGAAGAAGACACAAAATATATACTGAAGAAAATATAATATCTTAAAAACTAAACTGGGCAGAATGGAAAAAAGAAATCCAAAAAGTCAATGAGGAGAATATTTTAAAATGTAGAATTGGTCAAATGGAAAAGGAGATAGAAAAGTTCACTGAAGAAAATCATTCCTTAAAATATAGATTTAATCAAAGGGAAATTGATAACCTTGTGAGAAATTAAAAACAATAAAATAAAACCAAAAGAATGAAAAAGTAGAAGACAATATGAAATATCTCTTTGGTAAAACAACTGACCTAGAAAATAGATTCAGGAGAGATAATTTTGAAATTATTGGATTACCTAAAAGCTGTGATACAGAAAAGAAAACACCATAGCTATCATCTTCCAAGAACTTATCATGGAAAACACCCATGATATTCAATAAACAGAAGGAAAAAAATAGAAATTGAAAGTATTCACTGATTACTCCTGTAAACAGATCCCAAAATGACAACTGCCAGGAATTTTGTAGCCAAATTTCAGACCAGAAAATGGAAGGATAATATAAGGAAAAGTTCGAGCTAAGAGATGAGTGATAATGTTCTGGGAGAAAAAGAAAGGAGGAGGTGGAATGAGTTAAATTATTTCACATAATTATTTCACATAGAATAGATAATAAAAATGTTTTGCAGTGAAGTGGGAGTTGGAGGAGTTGAGGGGGAGTGAGTAAGTGAGCCTTACCCTCACTAAAATTGGTTCAAAGAGGGAATAACATACACACTCATTAGAATATAGAAATCTATCTTACCCTAAAGGAAAGTAGGAGAGGAAGGAGATGGGAGAAGGAGGGCAGGGAGAAGAAAAGGAAGATTGAGGGAAATATAGAAGATGCAAAACATTTTTGAGGAGGGCAGGGTGAAAGGAGAGAAAGAGAATAGAATAAATTGAGGTGGGGGAATAGGATGGAGGGTAATAAAGTTACCAGTATTAAGTGTGAGGAAAAATATTGAAACAAGTCTCTCTGATAAAGACCTCATTTCTCAAACATAGAAAACTGAGTCAAATTTATAAAAAAATAATAAGTCATTCCCCAATTGATTAAAAATATGAACAGTTGTCAGATGAATTGATCAATGCAAATTAGAACAATTCTGAGGTACTACTTTATACTGATTGGACTGGCTAATAGGAGAGAAAGAGAAAATGATAAAAGTTGGAGGAGATGTATGGGAAAATGAGACATTAATGCATTTTTGGAGGACTATGAAATGATTCAACAATTATGCTGAGCAACTTGGATCTATGTCCAAAGGATTATAAAACCATGCCTACCCTTTGACCTAGCAATGCCACTACCAAGTCTATATTCCAGAAGAGTTTTAAAAAACAGGAAGAAAAAAGACCTATATGTATAGGGGATATTTATAGCAGTTCTTTTCCAATAGCAAGGAACTGAAAACTGAGGGGATTCCCATCAGTTGAAGAATGGCTAAGCAAATTGTAGTGTGTGATTATGATGGAGTAATATACTTCTATAAGATAGAAGAGCAGGATACTCTCAGTAAAACCTGTAAAGACATACATGAGTAGATGCAATGGGAATTGTACTACATACAAAGGTACAGCAATATTGGAGGATGAGCACTTACAAATGACTTACCTTTTTTCAGCAATGCTGTGATCGAAGAATACTCTGAAATACTATCCATTCCCAAAGACAGACCTGTTGGTGTCTGAATACTAACTGAAACATACGTTTCCCTTTATTATTATTGAGATTTCACTTTTGCGTTTACTTTCACAACATGATTATTATAGTAATGTTATACATGACAATATATTTTAATCCATTTATTGATTTATTTGTTTGCTTGTTTTTCAGCCATATGTACATGTGTATTTTTAAGTTACAAAATTTACTTTTCCACCCTCTCTTCCCACTCCCCTCTCCTCAGCAGTGAACAGTCAGGTTAGTATTATACATGTATGTTTTTGATAAATATGTTTACATCTTAGTCATTTTCATTATGAGGAATTAGGATTAAGGGAAAGAGATACATAACAAATAATTTTTATAAATTGTTCATTAGATTCTAAAGGGTTGATTTTTCTTCTTTTGCTTTGTTTGGCTTTGCTTTAATTCCTCTGGATAGGGATAACATTATCCATGGCCAGTCTAATCTGATTTTCCTAGCTCTATGAACTTCTGAAGGACTTGCTTCCATTAAGGTTGATCATTTCAAATTGTTGTTATTAATGTGTACATTGTTCTCTTAGTTCTGTTCCCTTTTCTCAACATCAGATCCTGTAAGTCATTCCATGTTTCTCTATGCCACCATTTATGATTTCTTATAAAACAGTAATATTCCATAGTATTCATGTACCATAACTTATTTAGTCATTCCCCAATTGATGGGTATCACCTCAATTTCCAATTCTTTGCCACTACAATGCTATGAATATTTTGGAACATATAGGACTTTTCCCATTATTTATAATTTCTTCTGAATATAAATAATGGGAAATGTCCTATATTGGAATTGCTGGGTTAAAGGGTATGAACAATTTTATTGCTCTTTGGCAGAGTTCTATATTGCTCTCCAGAATGATTAGATCCATTCACAACTCCATCAGCAACACATCAATCTCCCAGTTCTCCCACAGCCTCTCCAACATTGATCATTTTCCCTTTTCTCATGAAAACACATTTTTAACCTATATCAGTTAACTTGCTTTCTCAATGAGGAGGAGTGGGATGGGGAGAAGGGATTGAATTCAGAAGTAACAGTTTAAAAAATGAATGCTAAAATTTATTTTTAAATGTAACTTGAGAAAAATAAAGTATTAACATCTTCCAAGTACTTTACAAATATTATCTCATTTCATCATCATGATAATCCTGGGAGGTGGATAAAATTTCACATTTATTTTAAAGATGAAGAAACTAAGGCAGATATAAATTAATTGACTTGACCAGACCAGTGTAACATAGTAGATTTCTGAAGCCAGATGTGAAGTCAGATATTCCTGATGCTTGGTGTAGTGATGTCTCAACTCTGTCACCTCACTATGATTATTCCCTCCACCACCACTACCATAAACCGAATTGATTTCTTTTAAATTTTATGCCATGTTAACTTTTAGCAATTGTTTTTGGTCTCAATTGTATTTAACAGACCATGGAATAATAATGAAACTCAAAGATCACTGAGTTCAGCACAATCATCAACTAATAAAGAAACAAAGGACAAGAGAGATTAGGTAATTTCTATCAGACAAGCAATTGTCAAAAACAAAACTAAAATAATATAGATGTCATGTCAGGACAGTCAGTTATATTTCCATTTATAAAGTTATCCAAATTTTTAATGTCTTGATCCTTTATAATACAAATTTGATTTAAAATCATATTATCAAGAATTTTTCCAGGTGGAGAGGATTTTATATGTAAGTTTCCTGTGTATTTTTTTATTTTCAGGTACACAAATACATTTTTATCTTTCTTTATGATTTTTCAAGGTTGGAAAAAATTTTCCTCCATAAATCATTATATTTGTGTTTCCTGTCTCCCAAAGTTTCAAAAAAATATGCTACTTATCTGATGAATCATCTTCTTTATTAAGACTATCATTACAAAAATACAAACCGTTCTGATGAACAGAAAAGGAAATAAATTACTTAAATAACCCCATTACAGAAAAAGAAATTGAAGAAATCATCATTAAACTCCCTAAGAAATAATCTCCAGGTCCAGATGGATTTATAAGTGAATTCTACCAAACATTTAAGAAACAATTAATTCCTATCCTAAATAAACTGTTTTTTTAAAAAAATAGGAAAGAAAAGCATTCTGCCAAACCCCTTTTATGATACCGGCATGGTGCTGATACCTAAATCAGGAAGAACCAAAAGAAAGAAAATTATAGACCAATCTCCCAAATGAATATTGATGAAAATATCTTAAATAAAATTTTAGCAATGAGACCACAGCATGTTATTTCTAGGATAGTACACCATGATCAGGTAGGATTTATATCAGGGAGGCAGGGATGGTTCAACATTAGAAAAACCCTCAACATAATTAAATATATCAATAGCAAAACCAAGAGAAATCATATGATTATCTCAATATAGACTGAAAATTTCTTAGATAAAATGCAACATCCATTCCTATTAAAAAATTAGAAAGTTTAGGAATAAATGGAGTTTTCCTAAAAATAATAAATACTATATATCTAAAACCATCAACAAATATTATATGAAATGGGAATAAACTTGGAGCATTTCCAATAAAATCAGGGGTGAAACAAGGATGCCCATTATCACCATTACTATTCCATACAATATCAGAAATGCTAGCTGTAGCAATAAGAGAAGAAAAGGCAACTGAAGGAATCAGAAATGGCAATGAGGAAGCAAAGCTTTCACTCTTTTCAGATGATTTGATGGTATGCTTAGAGAACCCAAGAAAACTATCTAAAAAACTCCTTGAAAGAATTAGCAAATTCAGCAAAGTAACCGAATATAAAATAAACAAATAAATCATCAGCATTTCTATATATGTGAACAACAAAGCCCAAGAGCAAAAAATAGAAAGAGAAATTCCATTTAAAATAACTATAGACAACATTAAATGCCTGGGAATCTACCTCCTAAGAAAAACCCAGAAACTGTATGAATACAATTATAAAGCACTTCTCACCCAAATAAAGACAGATCTAAATAAATGGAAAAAATGTCAAATGCTCTTGGTTAGGTCAAGCTAATATAATAAAAATGACAATTCTACAAAAATTAAATTACTTATTCAGTGCCATACTAACCAAACAACCAAATAACTACTTTACTGAACTTGACAAAATAGTAACAAAATTCATCTGGAGCAATAAAAGATCAAGAATAACAAGGGAACTAATGAAAAAAAATGTAAAGGAAGGTGGCCTGGTTCTATCAGCTCTAAAACTATACTATAAAGCAGTGGTCATCAAAACTGCCTGATACTTGTTAAGAAATAAAAAAAAGCATTTTTTGTATTTTTGAAAATTTGACTCAATTCTCTGAATATTTTAGAAATGAGTCCTTTGTCAGGAAGGAGATTCAAAATTGCTTCCCAATTTACTATATTTCTATTGATCTTCATTACAGTGCTTTTGTCTGTGCAAAAGCTTTTTAATTTAATGTAATCAAAATTGTCTAGTTGGTGTATAATGATGTCCTCCACCTCTTCCTTGGCCATATACTGCTTCCCTTTCCATAGATCTGACAGGTAAACTATTCCTTGATCTCCTGATTATAATAATTTGCTAAAAATATTATTTTTATGTCCAAATCCTGTATCCATATTGATCTTATCTTGGTACAGGATGTGAGGTGTTAGTCTAATCCAAGTATCTTCCATACTAACTTCCAGTTTTCCCAACAGTTTTTAACAAAGAGTTTTTATCCCAAAAGCTGGATTCTTTGAGTTTATTAAAAACCAGATTATGATAATAGTTTCATGCTATTCCATCAAATCTATTCCACTGATCTACCTCTCTATTTCATAGCTAACACCAGACAGTTTTGATGACTGATGTTTATAATATAATTTTAGATCTGGTAGGGCTAAGTTACCTTCTTTTTCACTTTTTTCATAGAATCCTTGGAGGTTTTTGACTTTTTATTTCTCCATATGAATCTATTTAAAACTTTTTCTAACTAATTAAATCATTTTTTTGGAATTTTAGTAAGGCACAAAAAAGTAGTTTAATTTTTGGCAGAAGTGCCATTTTATTATATTAGCTTGACCTATAAGCAGTTGGCATTTTCCCAGTTATTTAAATCTGATTTTATTTGTGTGAGAAACGTTTTGTAATTGTTTTGAAAAAGTTTCTGAATCTGCCTTGGCAGGTAGACTCCCAGGTATTTTATAATGTCTGAGGTTACTTTCAATGGGATTTCTCTTTCTAGCGCTTTCTGCTGCATCTTGTGAGTCATATATATAGAAATGATGAGGGTTTATTTTACATCCTGCGACTTTGTTAAGGGTGCTAATTATTTTTAATAGTTTTTAGATAATTTTTTTGAATTCTCTAAGTATACCACCATGTCTCTTCCTTCCCAATTCTAATCCCTTCAATTTCTTTTTCTTCTCTTATTGTGGAAGTAAACATTTCCAATACAATACTGAATAGTAGTGGTGATAATGGGCATCCTTATTTCACCCCTGATCTTATTGGGAATGCCTCTAGCCTATCTTCATTGCATATAATTTTTGTTGATGGTTTCAGATAGATATTGCTTATTATTCTAAGGAACAATCAATTTATTCCTATGCTCTCTAGTGTTTTTAGTAGGAATGGGTGCTGTATTTTGTCAAAAGCTTTTTCAGCATCTATTGATGTGATTATATGATTCCTGATAGGGCTGTTATTGATATAATTAATTATGCAAACAGTTGTCATAATATTGATCCAACCCGGCATTTCTGGGATAAATCCTACTTGGTCATAATATATTATCCTAGTGATAACTTGCTATAATTGTTTTGATAAGATTTTATTTAGCATTTTTCCATCTATATTCATCAGGGAGATAGGTTTATAATTTTATTTCTCTGTTTTAACTCTTGCTGGTTTAGGCATCATCATCATATTGGTGTCATAGAAAGAGTTGGGCAGAGTTCCATCTTCACCTAGATAAGGAAAGAATTGTTCCTTAAATATGTTTGATAGAATTCAAATGTGAATCCATCTAGCCCTGGAGATTTTTGCTTAGGGAATTAAATAATGGCTAATTGAATTTCTTTTTCTGAGAAAGGTTTATTTAGGTATTTAATTTCCTCTTCATTTAACCTGGGTAAATTTTATTTTGGAAATATTCGCCCATTTCACTTAGATTGTCAACTTTTTTGGCATAGAGTTTGGCAAAATATTTCCAAATTATTACTTAAATTTCCTCCTCATTGGTGGTGAGTTCACCTTTTTATTTATGATATTAGCAATGTGGCTTTCTTCTTTATTTATTTATTTTTAATCAAATTGACCAGAGGTTTATCAATGTTATTGGTTTTTCCATAAAACCAACTCTTTGTTTTACTAATTACTTCAATAGTTTTCTTGCTTTTGATTTTTATTAATTTTTCCTTTAATTTTTAGCATTTCTAATTTGTTATTTAATTGGAGGGGTTAATTTGTTCTTTCTCTAATTTTTTTAAGTTGCATATATAGTTCATTGATTTCCTCTTTCTCTAATTTGTTCATGTAAGTATATAATATATAATATACCCCCCTGGCAGCTGCCTTGAGTGCATCCCACAGGTTTCAGTTTGCTGTTTCATTATTGTCATTATCTAGGATGAAATAATTAATTCTTTCTATAATTTATTTGATCCACTCATTCTTTAAGATGAGGTTATTTAGTTTCCAATTAGTTTGGGGGCTAAATCTCCCTGATTCAATTTTTCATAGGATTTTTAGTGCATTTTGATCTGAGAATAATGTATGCACTATTTATGCCTTTCTGCAATTCATCATTAGGTTTTGATGTAAGTGGTCAGTCTTTGTGTAAGTGCCATGTGATATAGAAAAAGCATATTCCTTTTTATCCCCATTCAGTTTCCTCTACAATTCTGTCATATCTAGGTATTCTAACAATCTAGTAACATCTTTAACTTACTTCTTGTTTATATTATGATTAGATTTATCTACATCTGGGAGCAGGAGGTTGAGCTCCCCCACAATAGAGTTTTGCTGTCTGTTTCTTCCTGTACTTCTTCAACTTCTCCTCTAAGAATTTGGATACTATATATCATTCGGTGCAAACATAATTAGTTTTGAAATTACTTTATTGTCTATGGTAGGAGGATATAGTTTCCTTCCTTATCTCTTTTAATACTATCTATTTTTGCAGCTGCTATGTCTGAGATAAGGATTGCTACTCATGCTTTTTTCATTTCAGCTGAAGCAAAACATATTTTGGTACAACCTTTTACCTTTACTCTATATGTATCTGTCTGCTTCAAATGAGTTTCTTGTAGGCAGCATATTGTAGGATTCTGGTTTTTATCTCACTCTGCTATTCGCTGATGTTTTGAGGGAGAGTTCATTCCACTCACATTCAAAGTTATAATTCTAATCTCTTTATTGCCCTTCATGCTATCTTCCCTCTGTAATTTTCCCCTTTTTTCACTTTATCCATATTCCCTAGTACTTTGTTTCTGAAAACCACAACTTTCAGTATTTACCCTCCTATATCTAACACCCCTTCCCTTTCTTTCCCCTTTCTCCTTGTCCTTTCTTCCTTCCCTTCCTTCTGTTGTTTTCACTTTTCCTCCCTGCTTCCCTTTTCCCCTTTTTATACTTGAAAGGTAAGATGAGTTTCTTAATTTAACTAAGTGTGTGTATGTTAACTTTAAGCAAAATTTGATGAGAGTAAGATTCAGGCAGTTCTCACCTCTGCTCTTCTTCCCCTTTATTGCAGTAGGTCATTTGTGCCTCTTAATGTAATGAGATTTACCCCATTCATTCTCCTCCATCCTCACACCTCCTTACTGTCCCCCTTTTTATGCAGGTATTGTTTTTAAATCATTCTATCTGAGTCACAGAAAAGTCATACATGTTCCTTCACTTCTGTGTAAGTATATTCTCTCTAATAGAGTTACAATTCTTGAAAGTTATTGTAGTCTTTCTCCGAGGTAGGGATATAACCAATTTCATCTTATTGGATTAGCAGCTTTTTTTCGCCTTACTTTTTTTTTTTGTTTTACCTTTCAATGTGTCTCTTGGGTCTCTGGTTTGATGTCCAAATTTTCTATTTAGCTCTGGTCTTTTCATCATGAAATGTTGGATGTCTGCCATTTCATTAAATGTCCATCTTTTCCCCTAGAAAGGAAGGCTCAGCTTTGCCATATAGTGTATTTTGGGCTGCATTCAAAATTCCCTTGCTCTTCAGAGTATCTTATTTAGTTCCTTCAATACCTTAATGTTGATGCAGACAGCTCCAGTGTAATCCTTAGTGTGATTCATTAGTATTTAATTTGTTTCTTTCTGGCTGCTTGCAGGCTTTTCTCTCTTATCTGATAGTTCTGGAATTTGGCTACAACATTCTTTGGTGTTTTCATTTTGGTATCCCTTTCCAGAGGGGACTGATGTATTCTTTCAACAACTATTTTGCCCTCTGGTTCCATGATATCAGGGCAGTTTTCCATCACTAAATCCTGTAATATTAAGTCCAGACTTTTGTTCTCTTCAGTGTTTTCAGGAAGACTGATAATTCTTAGGTTGTCTCTCCTCAATCAATTTTTAAGGTCAGTGGTTTTGCTAATGAGGTATTTTGCATTCTTTTCTATTTTTTCAATCTTTTGGTTTTGTTTAACAGAATCTTGCCTCATGAAGTCATTAGTTTCCACAGATATCATTTTTTTTAGAGATGTATTTTCTTCATTTACCTTTTGCAACTCCTTTTCCAATTGGTCCATTCTATTTTTAAAGTAGTTTTCCATATGCCCAAGTGTAGTTTTTTGTGTTTTTTTATATTATTTTTTGCAAGGCAATGGAGTTAAGTGGCTTGCCCAAGCCACACAGCTAGGTAATTATTAAATGTCTGCGGCCGTATTTGAACTCAGGTACTCCTGACTCTAGGGCCAGTACCCTATCCATTGCACCACCTAGCTGCTCCTCCAAGTGTAGACTCATCTTCCTGAGTTCAAAACTGACCTCACATTTACTAGCTTTGTGACACTGATTAAGTTATTTAACCCTGTTTGCCTCTGTTTCCTCATCTATAAAATGAGCTGGACAAAGGAAATAGCAAACTACTCCCATAATTTTGTCAACTCCCCCCCCCAAATGGAGTCATAAAAAGTCTTGATGTAGCTGAACAACTATTAAACAAATACCTCAACAACTGAACAACAACAAAATACTTACTGTGGATCAGTCACCATGCTAAATACAAAGAAAAATATAAGACCATCCCTACCCTCAAAAATCACACATTCTAAAGAAGGGGAAACAACACATAAAAAGAAAATGAAAAGGAAGAGGAGAATGAGAGCATGGGGACATACTGAAATCATGCAGCTAGAGTGGGAAATGTGAGGAGGTATGAATTACAGCACTGATTTCATCTTATAGGATGATGAATTACTAGAGATCGTGAATTCCAGGAAAACAACCTAGTGGGAAATTATGAGCTTATAACCTTGGGTACTCTCATTAAATGATAAAAGATATAGGAGGAATTCACATATGGCCATACTCTCCAAACCAAATGAAGGGTAGGCCCCTGTGGCAGAGAATACTGAAGAGGTGTGAATTTCAAAGTTGGTCATCTTAGAGAAAGATAAGCTTCTGGAGATCATAAAACCAAGGATAGCAGCCAGTTGAAAAATTATAAGGGAACGTCCCTAAATGAAAGATCTAGGAGGAACTTTAAAGAATGTGATGGAAAAAATGTTTATAGTATAGATTAAACTTAAAAGTACATATATAGGGGCAGCTAGATGGTGCAGTCGATACAGCACCAGCCCTGGAGTCAGGAGTACCTGGGTTCAAATGCAGTCTCAGACACTTAATAATTACCTAGCTGTGTGGCCTTGGGCAAGCCGCTTAACCCCATTGCCTTACAAAAAAAAACAAAACTAAAAAAAAAGTACATATATGGAAGTAAGCCTGGGATAAATGATCCTTGAGAGCATTGGTGAATGAGGGAGTTCAAGTTTTACTTTGAAATAATACCCTTTTCACCTGACTCTGTTGAGAAAGGAAGCAACTATCATTAATTTCCTAATTCCCCTGAATGTTATCTCTATTCTTTGTGCAAAGGGGAAGAAGTTAGAAGCTGCTTCTTTCTTACAGTCAACATCTGATTCCTCTACAAAATTCATTTCCTTACATTGTTCATTTTTCCTTTGTGGTTTGCTACTTCTACCAAACATATATATCTATATCTATATATCTATATATCTATATATCTATATGTATATATATATATAAAGGAAATCTACCCACTAATATTTGTTTGATGATTTATGCTGATAGTAATAGGGAATAGCAATCATAGATTTAGAGCTGGAGAGGATCTGAGAAGTCATTAAATAAGATGCCCTTATTTTACAGTTGAACCATAGGGGGCTAAATGATTTTTCCAGGGTCATATAGCTAATACATATCTGAGACAGAATTTTAGCACAGGTCTTCAGAACATAATTCTTGTGGGAAGGTAGAAATAGAGAAATAACCCTGAGGCAAAATGTGGGAAGATCAAATATTTTCCACATTGAGACTATTCAAAAGCAATGGAAATTGTAATTGCTTTACAAATGTCTTGTAGTATAGCAGCATTTATAAAGTGCTTTAAGATTTCCAAAATACTTTAAGATCATTATCTCGTTTAATCTCACAACTCTATGAGGTAGGTGAAAATATTTACTCCATTTTATAGATAAAGAAGCTATGAAAGTTTAAAATAGCATACTCTGGATCATTCTGCCAGGAAGTGTCTGGGGTGCTCTTTTTGATTGCAAGTCCAACACTCTGTCCTATATCATGTTTCTACCTTTCAGCACAGTTGAAAACCAATATAAATTAATTATATAAAATAAACTTGACCCTTACAACTTTTAGAGATAAATTGAAAGCAGTGTGAGCAGATGGGCACTACTACCATACTTTGCCTATCATTTTGTTATTGTTTCAGTCATGTTCAACTCAAGACATACTTGGAGTTTTATCCAGTAGAATGGTTTACCATTTCCTTCTCCAGCTCATTTTATAGATAAGAAAACTGAGGCAAACAGGGATAAGCAACTTGTCCAGAGTCACACAGCTATTAAGTATGTGAGACCAGACTTTAGGAAGATGAGCCCTCCTAACTCCAGGCCTGACCCTGCACTACCTATTATTTACTAGACACCTCCTCTTTACATTAGCTTCATTTCCCTTCCCCCTTATAGTCTTTAGAGACATTCACCTATCCATGATATGAGCATAATCATTAAAGAACATTTCTTCTGTTTCCTCATCATTGGTGGCCATTTTTTGTGCTTTCTCAAAAAAATCAAAAAAAGGAAGAAGTAAAAAGCAAAGAAAAAACCCTAACATTATTTAGTTCTTTGAGGGGACTAAAGAAGGATTTCCATCTTGTTTTGACAAGCTCCTATTTGGAGCGATGCTTTTATTACTCAATGTTTCCCACCTCTGAATGTATATTCTGTACTATTGCACTGAACTGAAATAGACTTTGTAACTATTTCACCCTTGAGATAATCAAAAAAGGGAATATATTTGGAGACCATCTCAGAGAGATTGCTTTTTCATAATAGTCCTAGAAATCATATTTTCTATGTTTTTTCAACTTTATTTCCTAATTAGTTTACTTGATTCAGTGATCACGACCTCCTAAGAATGATATTTCATGCACCCTCACCAGATCCCTTCTTCCTGATTAAATATTACCTGAGTTAACATCCATAAGAATTTCAGCAGAATCACAGAAATTTCAGGGAAATATAGGTAGAAAACTCAAACTCATCAACTTTGATATTAAGATTTTTCTTGTAAATTAAATGGTATTTGGGATGACAAAGATAATGTCCACCAAAGAAACTTTGCATTTGAAGATAAAAGAGGCATTGAAGAAAGATTTGGCTTCCGTTATGACCTTTTGCAAACCACCATCAGGCGTAACAATTACTGTATCTATAATAAGGGAAATTGATTCTGATTGTCCTATGGATAATTATTCAAATAAAAGTCAGGAGAAAGAAAACTATTGAAATGAAAGTTTTGTATCACTGCCTTCTTTGCAGAGCTTCATTTTTCTCTGAATGACCCCCTAGCCTGAATGCTCTCCTTCTTCATCATCTCTATCTCCAGACTTCTTTAATTTCCTTTAAGTCTAAACTAAAATTCTCTTTTCTAGAGGATGCCTTTTCCAACCTGCTCCTCAGTTCTAGTGCTTTTCCTCTCTTAATTATTTCCTACTTAACCTGTAATATTTGTTTGTCTATTGTCTTTTCCATTTGATTTTGAGTTCCTTAAGGGCAGGGAGACAAAATAGTAGATAAATTAATAAATTGACTGACTGGAGAACCACATATGTGGAATAATGTATATACTATTAGATTTATTTACATAGTATATACTATTAGTTTATCTGATTTGCTAAATTGTTTTCTTCTCTTATTTTTTATTTTCAATTCTTTTTTAACAAAGAAAGTCTTTATAAAATGGGAAAGAGACAAAGAATATGATGGAGAAATAAAGGATTTCAATAGGAACTTCTTATTTAAGAAAAATTTCAAGATCATTTTCCATGATTTATATCTTTGTATCTTTCTGATTATTCCATGGTCTGAATAGTAAGATCTTTCAAAGATTTCCTTTTATTCCACTCAGGTAGGAAGCAGGGATTTGATTGGGACATGTCACCTAAATTACTTTCTGTTTTGATGTGACATATTTGATGTGACATATCTTTCCTATATAGTCCACTTGCTTTTGAGAGAGGATGGTGTTTTAGTTTGAAATATAAAACATGTCAGCTGATAAAAAAAATTAAATTTATTCACAGACCCTTACAGAGCAAAATATATATGTGTGTGTGTGTGTGTGTGTGTGTGTGTGTGTGTGTGTGTGTGTGTTGTGCTGCTGGAGGGTGCCAAAATTGGGATTTCCTCCAATTGGATGTATTTACAGTATGATTCCAATTTGTCAACAAAGTTGTTCTAATCTAATATTGTCACATGGTTTCTTAGGATCTCCGCTTTGAAGATATGTTTCAAATCAGTTTCCTGTCTGGTGGTATTTAAAAGCTATGAACACCTCTTTGCCAATGTATTTCCCAATTTGTGTGTGTGTGTGTGTTTGTGTGTGTGTGTGTGTGTGTGTGTTTTCGTGTGTGTGAAAGAGAGATACTTGAATTATTGCCTACCATCTGGACTGTCAATGTTTTGTGTACATTAATTCTTCAAGCTATAGAGAAATAGTCATTTTATTTCCCCCTATATCTCTTATGGGAAAAAGACTTAGGATATTGTATACTAGATTGGAAATATATATTCCAAAACCAAGGCTTCTCAGAACATCCCAAATCTATCATGAAAAGACATTCTACTTAACTGAAGTTTTGTTTTAATATTCAGTATTCAACAAACATTTCTTCTGTATCTCCTACATGTAATAAATAATTCTATGTGCTAAGGGAAATACATAGATAATAATTCAACAATCAACTCAACAAACATTTATTAACTATACATTAAAAAAACTTCATAATGTTGAAAGATAATAGGACATGTACAAGAAATGAAATATAAATTAATGCACTAAAGCATAAAAAGGAGTAGTATGAGATCAGAAACAACTTATAAAATTATATAAATAGAAAGCAGTATGTAATTTTTGAATCTAATATCAAGATAAAAACATCTGAAGCTCGGCATATTTCTTATAGGTCATTTCATGGATATGATTGCATCTGGAAAAGAAGCAAATAAAGCTAGGTAACCTCAAAGTTCCTTTGTTTCACCAACAATCTGAGATTTTGATATAAACTGAAACTCTGTTGACTGGTTCAAAAAAGAATATTGAAATAAAAGATATTACTCTTCTGGTCACCCAGCTTTCTCCCTATCTAACAGACATCAATGTTTTTATGATATTTCCTTGATCACATGTCAGACTATATTTTTAAAAGATTCTCAAGAGGAAGGTAGTCTGTATTATTTCTCTTCAGCCCTCCTTTTCACACTTTTTATGGTAGAGATTCCAGATTTATAGCAATTAAAAAAATCTGTTTTCTATACTGACTATTTATTTGTTCTATGACTTTGACCATCCTCTCAGAATATGAGTGAAATTATTTGCACAATAAGAATAAAGCATAATGTATTACATGTCAGAGGGTCTGAGGTAGGAGAAAAAATAAGATAATATGTAAGAACATGCTTTGTAAAACAATGGCTAATAAATGTAAGCTACACCTATTATGATCAATATTATTACAATATTCCCTCTATAACTTGCTCTCTATAAACTGATTCATTATCTTAATATTATTTTACCCTTTCCTATTAATGCATTTGTGTTTAATCAGAGTCTATTCTTGCTCCTGCCATTTATACCTGCATCATTTGAGATTGGTCTACAATAGTATCTTAGTGCAGTATCAGAGTATAAATTCTTTGTAGTACAAACAATTGAACAAAGTACTGGGATACAGAATTTACCCAGGTTGCATCTAAAGTGAGTGATTCAATTCCTTGCTGTAGCATAAACCATAGGGTCAGAGGAAAGGGGACAAATCCTAAAAAAGTTAAGTTGATCCATCAACCAACAAGAATCATATGAAGTACAATTTTTATATTTCCTATCAACTTATCTATGAGCATAGAAGGATCTTATCCAGATACATGTCCTGTTTTTTGGATAAATGTAATAGAAGAATCAGTTTTGGTTCTTTTTATAATGTGATAAACCTCTTCATATGATGAGAGCTGTAATTAATAAAAATCTAACCATTTCTACAAATTAAACAAACAACTCTAAAAACAATAGGGGCTTACAAAAGAAAATATTGTTCTTTGACAATATGATATAAATAATGGAAGTTTCACACACAAATTCAAAATAATGGTAAAAAGACTTTTCGGTTTGGTTTGGTTTTTTCAAGAAAAAGTGCATCCATTAGAACCCATATTATAAGAGCATTGGGTTCACTTATAGATAGGGTCATCCTTAAACCTGTGCTGTATTATCTTCCTGACTTTTAACATGTATATATATATATATATATATATATATATATATATATATATATATATATATATATATGTATATATGTATATATACATATATATAAAGATGTACTAATTTGTAAATACATATCTAGACATTAAATTCACTTATCTATTAATGTGAATAAAGCAATAGCATACTACAACACATACAATAGCAATAATGTTGCTAAAACAATGGTAAAGGGAGTCCTGGAATATAATCCCACTGTTTCTTCTTTTAAGCTAGAAGCTGATAGGCAAATCACTTTTTGTCTTTAAGCTTTGTTTGTGCTTCTTCAAAAGGGAAATCATAATAATACCTACTTCACAGGACTGTTGTGAGACTCAAGTGACAATCAAGAGGTAAAGCCCTGGGCCCTAAGTCAAGAAGATCTGAATTTAAATCTGGTGTCAGACACTTGGCTGTGTGACCCTGGAAAAATCACTTAACCTCTCTGCCTCAGTTTCCTCAACTTTTGTAATGGGAATAATAGCAGTACCTAATTCACAAGGCTGTTGCAAAGATCTAATGACATAACAGTTGCAAAAAATTTAGCACAGTACTTGACACAATAGGTCCCATATTAGTAATCATTAATTTACTCATTCCCCTTCCCAAAAGAAATCATATCTGTGAAGCATTTTAATTATACAAAAGTCAATATTTATTATAAATTAGTTCTAATTCATGCTAAAAGACAAAGGAAACATATTCTGCAATTTTGACTATATTCCAGTTATCATTTTAGAGATCTCTTTGTACTTTTATACAAGGTATTTCAAACATCAGTGTAACTTTTAAGTTTATGAAAATTTTAAACTGCACTGACTTTCAAAATTCCTTGTATTTTTGCAAAATAAAAATTAGTTTTTTTAATATCTAGCAGTACTTCTTAGACAAGATTTATGATATTTTAAAAAAATTTTAAATTTTAAAAAATAGATTCTGAAATAAACTGTGGCCATTTGCTTAGTTTTTCACAGTTAAAAAAATCAAGTTATTTTAATACCCCTTAAATATAATCCATTATAAACTCCAAGACAAGACAAGAAGTGCCTTGTCTCTTTTTTGTAGCCTTATTTCCCAGGACATAGTAGATACTTAATAAACATTTATTTATTGATAGAATTGTTATTATATCTAGCTCTGTCCCTGAGAAGTCTTGACATAAGACAATGCTGGGAAATCATAGGATTCTCCCTCAAGCTTAGAACTAATATTATTCCTTCTAGCTTTGGGGGTTGTCCAAACTCCAGGTTCTCTAAAAAGAGGTTACCTTTTTTCTCTACCTTCCTCTTCTTCACTAGTCTTTTAGATGATTCACAAAGGGAATTAACAGGAAGCACTATAGGAAAACTCTCTCTAGCTTTATACATTCCTAGTATTCCTTTATATTTCTCACATACAAAATGTATTATATTGTTTTTTATTAATTTGTTTGTGTTAATCATTATAAATAGTCTATAAGATTTAGGAGAGCAGGGACTCACCATTTTAAAATTAAATTTATAATTAACTGACAGACTACAGTACATACAAAAAGTACTTACTAAATATTCGTTGAATAGAAAAAAATAAGATGATGGGGAATTAAGGTTTTTTAAGTTGCTTTTTCCCTGTTTCTTAGAGCATATGAAATAGTGTCACTTGTTAGATATACTTTTATAGAAACTATAGCTTGCTGTAGAAATGCAATTATAATTCTACAGCATGAACTCTGATTCTGTATTTTCAAAACTGGCAAAAGGTTCACACTCAGACATATCACAAAGATGTTAATAAATGTAATGAAAATGTCATCGTTATGAAAATGGCTAATAATCATGATTATTCTATTTCTGCCTCTTACACTCAGTTTCCAGGTTGACCTTTGGGGACTGTAGCAATATAAGCTAGGCAATTTTGAGCTTTGTCATTATGGACAACATAGTGAAGATAAGATTGTAATTAATCATTTGCTTAGTCACCACCAGCCAAAATCTATAATTTTGGCACAACATTTGTAGAATTTATTGTAACTTTTGTTTTCCAAATCCATAGACATTATTAGTCTGTTTTAATTAGCAAGATGGGTGCCAGCCAAAATCATTTTGAAAAGTTTTGAACACATTCTTATCTATTTAGACTGAAAATATTTTAAGGGCCTGAAAAATTATATACTTTCTGCTATTATTATATTCATTTTTAAATTCATTTATAAAGTTTTTTTTTAATTCAGTGGAAATCACATAAAGTTGTGCAATGATGAAAAAAATTCCCATGTTCCAAAAGCAGAAGTCATGTCAGGGAGATGACAAATATTATATATGACATTAAAGCATATTTACCTTTCTTCAAATTTAAATGCAGATAGTCTGAACTAGCTAACACTATTCTTTTTCATTTGTATTTATTTACATATTTTTAACATTTTCTTTTTTTAAGATTTGAGTTCCAAATTCTCTCCTTCCATCCATACTCTCACCCCAATCACTGAGAATTGAGGCAAAATATATTTGTTTACTAGCTATATTGAAAAAAAAAGAAAAGAAAAAGGAAGAAAAAAAATTTAAAAAAAATTTAAAAATGCTTTAATCTGCTCCCAGATTTCATGAGTTAGTTCTCACTGGAGTTGGAGAATATAGTTCATCATCATTAGTCCTTTTGATTGCCTTGGTTCATTATATTGATCAGAGTAGCTAAGACTTTCAAAGTTGCTCATTAACAATATTGCGATTACTGCATGCAGCATTTTTGTGGTTCTGCTCACTTCCCTTTGCATCAGTTCATATAAATCTTCCAGATTTTTCTGAAGCCATCCTACTTGTCATTTTTATAACACAATAATATTCCATTACAAGCACATACCACAACTTGTTCTAGTTGATAAAATTCTTAAAGAAATTTGCCACACTTTTACATTAATACCCTTAACCTGCCTTTACTTTTAGTTTTGGTTTCTTTCTTTTCTTCCTTCCTTCCGTTTCTTTCCCTCTTTAGGATTGGAAATAGCCAAATCTGGACCTACAACTTAAACAGTGAAAAGATTTTCAGGTGGGAAGTCTCCCTGCACCAAAAAGACATTAAAAACTCATCTATAAAAATCCTAGAGTGCTACCTGAGGTTCAAAGTGAATAAGTCACAGCTAGCTTGTGTCAAGGAAAGGAGATGAACCTAGGATTTTCTGACTGCCAGTCTAGTCATCTATCTACAGTGCCATGCTACTTTTCATGTCTTTTTAAAATTCTAAGTTGTTTGGGGAATAACTTCATGAAGAAACAAAATATATTCATTGGAAAGTAAAAGTATTTATACATTAAGGCAAAATTTCCATGCCACTCATTAAGCATAGGTGAGAAAATACATTCATTGGAAGAAATCCATTAAACCCACTGAAGAGTTCCAATTTATAATAAGCTCCCATGGTTTATCTCAATCCTCACACATTAACCAAGAGAAGTTATAGAAGACTCTTCTAAAACATCAGTTCTGTTCTAAATTCAAACTACCTTGTCCATCATGAAAAAGGGGGAAGGGGAGGATCTTTTCTCAATGGAGCAACTATGTAGAAAGAATTAAGAGAATAGTCAAGGGTAAGAAGGGAGCAGAAAAGATGAAATAAAGAAGGTAAATAAACAGCATAATCTGATCAGAGAACACAAAGAAAATATGAGAAATTTGAACAGCAAATTCTCCTCTATCTTTTGTTACACTCCCTAAGTGGGTGAACTCAACTAAGCAGAGGTTATGAGAATGATACAGGATTTTTAAGGGGTTGCAAATTTAATGAAAAGAGTCTAGTATAGTAAATAGTCAGACACATAGAGGAAGTAAGAAGTTAATGGCAGTTAGTTGTTCTCTTCTCTAAGCAGTGAGGGGATGGGGGAGGGAAGAATGGGAGTGGGGGGAGGGAAAGGTACTGTTTCAAAGGGGAACTTAAATCATTCCATCCACCATCCTACTCAGGTTACAGTAATCTTTCAGGTTTATTTCTAGCCAGCCAGCAACAGAAAAATGGTAGCAACTTCCCAAAGTCAATATGAAAGAACAATCAATTCCAGGTATTACTTAAATCTTGACTGTCTGCAAGGATCAAATATAAAGAATGGACTTTTTCCTTTTGATTCCTTTCTCTTGAAAGTTTTCACAAAACACAAACCCAAAAATTTCAGGTACAGAAATGAAACCCTAAAGTCCAGTAAAATGGTTTAGCAACTGGTATGTTTAAAAGGCATGCTTTCTTTAGGAACAAGAAAGGAGTCACTTCTTCCTCTGCAGTCAGGGTCTGATTCCATCCAAAAACATGTTCCCTCTCATTGCATCTTGTTCTTTTCTCATCATATATCTCACTTCCCACAACACATTTACAGAATCATAGAGGTTGTAGTAAGGATCAAATGAGATAATGTTGGAGAAAGTGCTTGGCAACATAAATGCCATATAAGTGTTATTATTCATGTGATTGGTATTATCATTCTATTCCATCTATACCTTAATATGAACCCTTAATATGAATCAACTGTGTGATATTACAAGCAAGAAAGTTATTTCAATCCTAGGCTGCCTTAAGAAAATCATAATGTATTCAGTTTGGTTACCTATCAGCTCATAACACATGAAATAATTTACTTGGTTCCAAAAGTCATATTTTAAGGAAAAATGATAAATTGGAATGCAAAGAATAGGATAACAAGGGTGATGAAGTGTCTCTAGCTATGTTCACAGGTGTATTGGTTAAAGCCTTATCGTTGAATAAGACTGAAGAGTGGTTAAAAGCTTAAGTTCAGTTCAATCTCCAGACTCCTAATCTCTACATATTTCTGTAATTGTGACTTAGAAACACAAGAGAGACCTCAAATCTCTTGGACTCAGAGATATTAAGAGCCCTCACTGACTTTATACTCAATGATCACAGAACTCTAAGGGACTCACTACTACCTGGTCATTCAGTCATTCTTCCAGTTGGCCCAAAATCCCCAGTTTTCTCTCTGTCTTAATCACAATGCTTTAGAAGCAATGTTCTTTCCCCAACTTACTTCTTTCCCTATATGTTCATCCCTATTCGCTAAGTCATACTCCTTCAGTCTACTTTATCAAATGCATTCCTATTCTGTTGTATTCTCAGGAATCCTGGTTTCAAAGCAAAGCTCTGCTTGACTTCAAATATTAATGATGTTAGCTTCACATTAGTCCCATCCTCTAGCACTAATAGAACCTATGCTCTTAAACAAAAGACACAATATCCCTTACCATCTTACCTGTTGGTTGCTGTTTCTCTGGGTCTTCCTTGAAAAAAGTGCACTCTTCACTTTCACTTCTAGGTTGTTCCTTTGCCATCATCACCCTTCTTCCATCACTGAACTAGTCTAATTCATTGTCATAATCATCTATCTACAGGAAGATTGAGGTTCCATGCCTTATTCACCCTTGTTCTCCATCCTAGGCCCTGATTTCACACTTAGAAACTTTAATATAAATATTGCCCACTGGAATATCTTGTCCTCCAAGTTCATCAAACTTCTCAACTCTCATCACCTCCAATTAATTTCACATCAGTCGTACATGAAGATAGTCATTTCTTTGATCTAACACTCATTTAAATTTTTCCAACTTCATGGTCCAAAGCCCTGAAATTAACGTATGATCCTAAACTTCTATCCTTTCTCTCATTCTACATCATCACTCCTAAATTTGTTCTTCTTTCTTATGATATCATGTCAATCCCTCTGCTTCCCCTTGTTCTCACAGTCTATCATCCCTGCTCTGACCTTCCTACTCGCTCTTCACAGGCTTGACTCTGTTGTTAATCAGTTCAACAATACATCCAAAGTTGGTTTTGTATGCCTTGTCCCCTCTACTTACTGTTAATCAAAGTCTAAGAGGTTATCCTATTTTTTTATCCATTCCTACTCACATATTGCTAAATGCTTCTAAAGAAAGTCACTATAAACTTATACTATGTAATCTCACTTAGTAGCTTTTTTGAAGCAATACAATCATTTTTATTTTTCTCTGATGCTATATCACTCTCTTTATAGCAACTATTACAAAACTTTTTGTTTCTCCTGATATTGCTTAATCTATTCCCTACTCCTTCTATGTCTCCTATCTTACTGAGTAGTATCCATAATACTATTCTAGTATATCCCACTCAAAATCCTTCTTGACACTGTATTTTCTCTCATTTGAGACATCAAGGAAGAGTTGGCCTCATTGTCAATAGTAATACTTTCAGATGTGTGCTTGTTCCTATTAATTCTTGCTGTTTCCTTTGAAAACTTGCCCCTTTGTCACTTCCTTTCATTCATCTTTATCTCTCTTTTTCTGCTAGTTTCTTCCTTATCAAATAAAAACATTCTGGGGTTTCCTACTACCAGAAACAAAAGCAACAACAAAGTTACACAAAACAGCTTGTACTTAACTATCATTCTTTCAAGATTTCATACTATATTTTCCTCTTTTTCTCTGCTCCAAATTCCTGGAAGAGGTTATCTGTAATAGTTATCTCAATTTCCCTATTTTTCATTAACTTTTCAGTTAAGCAGCACAGTGAATAGAGAGCTGCCTCTGAAGTCTAGAAGATCTGAGTTCACATCTGACTTCAAACATTTGCTAACATGTGAAAATTCAATTTTTTTTCTTTTTTAACTGTTAAATCAAGATAACCAAATCTACTCCACAGAGTTATTTGTTGTAAGGATCAAATGAAATAATATTTATAAATCCCTTAGCCTAGCATCTAGCACATAGTAGGTACCTAAAAAAATTCTTGCCACCTTCCTGATCTTCTGAATTCATTGTAATTTGGCTTCTTGTTCCACTCCTTGACTGAAACTACTCTCTTAACTACTAAACTCAATGTTTTTTTTCAAGTTCTGTCTTCTTGATCTTCTGTAATATTTCACTCCATCCTTCTCCTGCATACACTTTTATCTCTGAGTATTTGAAATTATTTCCTCTTTTTTTTCTTCTGCTACCATACCTAACTACTCTTTCCCATTCTTACTCTGATTTTATGTATAGGTGGCCTCATGGTTCTGACCTTGACTTTCTCTTTTCTTTCTCTAATCTTTCTCTTGTCTTGGAGCTTTCATCAATATATTTAACTAAAAGGTTCTATAATACAGCAATTTCAGGTTAAACTAGACCTTTCTACATGAATGTTTGATGAATAATAATTTCATTTTATATTGATTTGTTTGTTAATTTCATTATTATTCTAAAAGATGTCCAAAATATGTTCTATTTATTAATGACTAAGTTGGCATACTAAATTGGCTTAGTTTAAACATGTCAGAATTCAAAAAGGAGGAAGGGGTGAGAAGAGGGAAGAACAAACCCTGGATAAATTTTAAGTAATTATGTGATTCCAAGTATATAATGTACACAGAAACTTGCAGAAAGTCAAACCTAGAAAAGACCTTAGAGAAAACCTAGATCAACAATTCCATTTAATACAGCAGAGACAGACTCTCAAAAAACATTTTACCAAGAGCCCATATTTAAAACTATATCAGCAATGGTAACAATGTTACTTTATTTTCAAATTAGTGAAAGTTTTTGTTTTCCTCCTATTGAAGCAGAACTGATTTGAAGTTAAAGGAAAAAATATGAAGTGTTAAGATATCTGAGAAACTATGTAACATAACTCAAAAAATATTAAAGCTGATGTAATTTGAAGTCTTTTTCTGGTTCTGCCATTATAATTTATTTCACTTATTCTGGCTCCCATTTCCTCTTCCATTTTCTGTTTAAAACCTTTTACAATTCTCAAAATATATTCAAATAGGGGAGGCTAGGTGGTGCAGTGGATAGAGCACTGGCCCTGGAGTCAGGAGTACCTGAGTTCAAATCCGGACTCAGACACTTAAAAATGACCTAGCTGTGTGGTCTTGGACAAGTCACTTTAACCCCACTTGCCTTGCAACAATCTATAGATTAGATAGATAGATAGATAGATAGATAGATAGATAGATAGATAGATAGATGATAGATAGATATTATATATGTGTGTGTGCATATATATATATATATTCAAATTGTATGCCTATATAAAAATTTTGAACCAACATCTGAGTCTTTCAGGGGGTGTGCAGGTGAAATCCAACAAGTGAAATTGAAAGACATTGATAATTAAAATTCTGTGATCCTAAATCTCTGCTAAGAGAAAACAAAACAAAGCAAAATTTCTTTCTGAGTAATGATGACCATTAATCATGGTCTACTCATGGAGGAGTAGGTTTAATGGGAAACCTTGCCCTTTTTTGTTTCTCTGTTAATATTTGTGCTCCAACTCTTTTAATTTGTGTGATTTCCTTAGGAAAGAATCCTTTCTGATGAGCCCAAGAAAGGAGGGAAAAGATGACTAATATTCCATGCTGTCTCACTGCTATCGGTACCATCATGTAAATTGAAAAAAATGAAGAATATATTTTTTACCTTTTTTTCAGTTTATAGTGGTGATTAAACACCTCCTGTTATAGCCAGACATCTCAGAAGTTCACTATTTCATGAACTTCAGTATGGGATCCTTAATGCTTGAAAAATAAAAGTTGATTATCATGGCTAACTTTAAGAGCTCTCCAGCATAGAAAAACCAGTCACCAAAAGAAACTAGGTTTTGTTGTGTTTTTTTTTGTTTTGTTTTGCCTTTTATGTAGCCACAGAGCTTGCTGCAATGGCTAATATAAAGTAGGTTCCTAATAAATTATTTCTAAAGCTCTTTTGAAAAGGCACTCTGATATTCATGAACAAATTCCAATTTTAGTTTCTAAAAAGTTTTTATTTTCTCTGAATGGATAGTTTCAATTGGAATAGTCCACCAACCTAATGAAGTAACTCTCAAAATGCCAATGACAACTGTAAAGAAGATATTGCTTCTGTTTATAGTTTCTTAGCCATTAAGAGTAACTGTCTGAAGCAAAAAGAAGAAAACATTTTTATTTTGAACATTCCAGTTCAATTTAGCAGCTCAAAACAACACTACATGGCAAGCCACTGTGGTAGCAGCTCACTTGGAGACTTGTCATATACTATTTATATACCATGCATATACATCTGAGAAAAATGTCAAGAGTGTTATAGGATGGGGAGAGGATATTGGCTCTTACCTTACAGGGCATAGTTTAATGCTACATGTATCCTAGATTTTGAAGAGTTTGTCATACATCAATGTTGTATTGTGATTGATATGTTATGAGAACCAAGGTTTATTTGGTACATTGGATTTATAAAGCACTCCATTCCCATTATTTCTATATGAGAATGCTTTAAGATCTTATTCTTTCAAAGTATTCTCAATAATAATAGCTAGCATTTATATAGTGCTTTAAAGTTTGCAAAGCATTTTACAAATATTATCTCATTTGATCCTCATAACAACCCTGAGAGGTTGGTAATATTATTCTCCTCATTTTACAGTTGAAGAAGCTGAGGCAAAGTGAGGTAAAGGGATTTTGTAATTTCTAGTTTGCCCTGGAAATAATCATTCATTTTTAGTGCAAGATTTCTAATTTCTGATAGCATTTAACAAATAACTCTATTTCAGAACAATTTTTCAGTCAAGAAAAATATGTACAAATTAAACAATTTGTTTAAGCTCACTGGATTTGTAAATCTTTCTTTCAGATTTGTTTTAGACTGCTTCCTCTGAATGCAGATCTCTTTTAATTCCACAGATATAGCCAGTCATTATTTAAATTTTCTTAGAGGAGAAAACAAACCTTCCTCTCCCCAGAAATTATGTTCACTAAAACTATTACATTACCAAATAAGGAAACTAATAAATTTATATGTTAGCAGTGAACAGAAACTTGAATGACTTATTCCATGATTTCTATGCAATTCCCCAAATCCAAATTCAAAAATTAAGAATTTTAATGCTGGAATACTTTTTGCACATTGGGACAGAAAACAAAACTCCAGTGTTTATTTGGTTGACTACCTTTTACATTGTCTGAGTATGGCTTCATTTTTTCAAGGGTCATTGCCTCTGTGGGAAACAAAAGCACTTGGAAGCAAAAAAAAAAATAGTTTATCTGACTTTTTTCCTAGGATTTTATTTCAGTTCAATTATCTGCCCCTTTAATTCAGCCTTTGCTCCCACTTCATAATATGCAAATGTTTCTCATCTGAGCCCCTACGGCCAATCCAGAGTTTGAACATAATCAGATAGAACAGTGTGCAATTTAAGGTCCTGACAACAAGTGCAGAAATGTTGTTTTATGCTTGAGGGAACTATGCATAGACCATCTGCTGCCTTGGTGATTCCCATGATACCTGTCAGAGTGAGTATGCATGAAGAGGCTGGAAAGGGAAAGGGATATTTTCTCAAGTCATTTAGTATAAGAATCTCTGAAATGTAAGTGTCTTTATTGGACAGCATTTGGATTAATAATTAGACCCACGTGGAAAGTTGCAAATCCACTTATTATATGCAAATCCCATGGGAGTATAACACAAAGAGTTTTTATTAAAATGGTGTCATTATGGATTATATACATAGAGTGAATGTATGTGATAATTGAATGGAATAGCGTTACATCATAAATTCAATAAGGAATTCAATAAGAGAAAATTGTAATAAAAAGACATTCATGCTATTTCCCAGAAATGGTTATATAGGGATAATGATAAAGAAAAGAGTACTTTAAACAAAATCCAAATGCTATATAATTACAATTATCAATGTCACCTCCAGAGAAGAGATGAAACACATTACTCTGCTTTCACAATAGGGGTTGGGATCAAGAGTTGCAGATTAACACATATATTTGTCAGAATGGTCACTTTGTGGATTGATTTTACTGTGCTAATTTTCTTAGTTATAAGGAAAAGCTTAATGGTGATGAGGGTTGACTTATATCCACAAATGACTATGATATAAAAACAAATGGAACCAGCCAAACATTTTTTTAAAAAATATGTACCAAAATAAGACCTCCCACAGAATTCAAAGCAATTAATGCTTCAGGGTGTCTTATTAGTCTTATTTGAAAAAAATATATTTACTAAAAACTCTAAAAAGAAATTCAACTTTGTAATAATTTAACAGTGAAAATGATGGAAAGGAGTTATTAGCTTCAATTTTAAATACAAGATATACAGGGGCAGCTGGTGGTGCAGTGGGTAGAGCACCAGTCCCAGAGTCAGGAAGACTTGAGTGCAAATTGGACCTTAGACACATAATACTTACCTAGCTGTGAGACCTTAGGCAAGTCTCTTAGCTCCATTGCCTTGCAAAAATAAAAATTAATTTTAAAAATTAAAAAAATAAAATACATGCTGAGCACTTGAGACTTCTTCATAGATAAGGAATTGATGATACTCATACATTTTCTAACTAATATTTCAAAGGATCTCATCAACGCAAATATTCCTTCAAACAAAACAAAAAACAACCTATTCAAGCCTGCCTACCTCACATGACTCCTAGCCTTGTTTTTCCTTGAGGTTACCATGTAGAACAAGTAGGTGACACAATGAATAGAGCACTGACCTTGGGGTCAGGAGGATGGGAATTCAAAACCTGCCTTAGACACTTGACACTTACTAGTTGGTTGACATTTGGCAAGTCACTTAATCCTGATGGTCTAGCATCCAGGGACTAATTCATATCTGATAACTGGACCCAGATGGCTCTGAAGGAGAAAATGAGGCTGATAACTTAGCACAACACCCCCTCACTCAAATCCAATTCATATGTTTGTCATGCCTCACTTCCTTGACATCAAGGTCATCTTCAAGAATGAAGGACAGACACCATCATCATCATTATCAGCATCAACATCAGATCATCATAGGAGATCATTCAATGTGGTGGAAATCTGCTCCTTCTCTTGGTTGTAAGGCTATACAATGGAAGAGATGGAGAATCCATCAGTCATCCTTTATTCTTTCATGTTTTTTATTTCCCAACCAGCTATACTTCTCCGAACCATCAAGTCCTGAGTACTTTCACTGTCTCCCCAATCAACCCTCACCCCTGTTCAACTTACTTCTATGTATTGTTTTCCATTATATAAAATGTTTATTGATTGATTTGCCCATTTTCTTCTTCAGTTTTATATCTTAATGACATCATTAAGGGTAATACTTATATCACTTCTCTATATAAGTCCTGTTTTTGTAAGTTATTGACTCTTGCCAACCCAGACCTACATTATATCCCTTGATTTGTCTTTTCATTGAGCCACTCACAATAAAAATACTTTTCACAGGTTGATTTGGTTTCCATCAAGCTAATTTCAGTGAATGAAATTCATTTTAAAAAAACTGCATTTTTTGACAAGGTAAGACTGAAATAGTCAATATAAGAGAGTTCATCCAAGATAACTATCTGCTATGTATTTCTTCTTTGCAGTGAATAAACTCTTGAAAAAACCATATACAATAAATAGGTACACCTTTGCTTTCCTCTCCCTCCCTTCTAAATACCTTGATTTCTGGATCATGAACCAATCATTCAATTGAAACTTCACTCTTCAAATTTACTTCCCAATGATCTTTTAATTGCCAAAACTAATGGCCTTTTATTTAATCTTTATCATTTTTATCTCTCTGCAGCATTTGGCATTATCATTCACATTCTTCTTAATGAATTTTTCTCTCCAGGTTGTTGTGACACTTCTCTTTCTTTGATCACCTCCTACACATGTGATTTCTTAGTTCAATAAAGTAAAGCCAGTTAACAATCAGTGGGGGCTCCCTAAGGTTCTGTCCTAGAATCCCTTCTCTTCTTATTGAATTGTGTTTTGTTTCAATTATCAACTCTTCTTTGATGATTCTCAAAGCTATTTGTTCAAAGCTAACTTTTCTCCTGAGCTCCAGTTTTCAACTATTTAAAATCTCAAACTGGATGTCCTATGGACATCTTAAACTCAATATGATGAAAACAAAACATTATCTTTCAAAAATTACTTTCCCCTCTTCCCAACTTCTCTATTACAGTCAAAGCTATTACTAGCCTCCCAGTCACCCAGACCTGCAATCTAGGTACCTTTATAGAATATTCACTCATTCTCACAACCTACTTGTCAATCTAGTTCCAAGTCCTTCAATTTCTTCCCTGATAATGACTCTCAAATATGCTCTCCTTACTCTTATAATACTGTCAAACAATTTAAGACACATCCTCATAACCTTGTACCTAGATTATTTCAATAGCCTAGTGTTGGTTTCCTTCATGCAAGCTGTACTCTATTCTCCACTTTGTTATTAGATTGTTCTTCTTAAAGAATATTTGTCTATGCCAACCCTATATCCTGTGACCATTCTCTGTTAACCCCAATATCAAATAAAATGGCCAATTTTGTTTTTTAAAGGCTTCACAACTTGGCTCTTCCAACTTTTCCAGTCTTCTCATCCCTCAATCTTCTCCACCTACTCTGCTATCCAGTTAAAACAACCTTCTTTCTTTGGGTGTCCAGACAATTTAGTATTTTCATAGACTTTCCCTCATCAATCATCCTAGGATGACTCTCTCCTCATCTCTGGCTCTTGGATTACCTTGCTTCCTTCAAGTCTCAGATGAAACCAATGTGATAAAAGAAGCTTTTTCTAGGCTTTGTTAATCTTAGTAGCTTTGTTAATCTTAGTTCCTTTTCTCTGAGACTATCCCAAATTTATACTCTATGGAGCTTATTTGTACATATTTATTTGCATGTTGATTTCCCCATTAGACTATGAGCTACTAAAGAAAAAGAGACCACCTTTTGTCTTTCTTGGTTTCCCAAGGGTTAATACTGTGCTTGGAACACATTATGGAGTTAAATAAATGTACATTGATGACCTATTGATCAAAGAAAATGATTTTTAAAAAGTAGGCAACCTAAGGTATATAGACAAAATAATTCAGAGAAAATTTTTGAAGACTAAATTCTTTCAACAAGAAAAAAATGAAAGAAGAGAGATGAACTAATTGAGCAGGTAACTTTAAAACTAGAAAAGTAACAAATTAAAATTCAAAAACAGAAACTCTGAAAATTGGAAGATACATAGAAAATTGGAAACAAAATCATCAAATATAACAAAATTAAGTTATTTAAAATTTTAATAAAATAGACAAAGCTAATACAATCTTTAAATTAGAAACAGAAAAATTAAATTACAGAAATAAAAGCTAAAATATAAATTTCATAACAATTTTAGAAGGGAGAGAGAAAGAATGAAAGAAAGATGGAAATATATCTCTCATATATATCTATAAAAGTGTAACAATGATCATTAAAAATAATATAGATCAGTTTGAATTCATAAAATTCAAAAGCTTTACAGAAATAAATTAATGGAATGAGAATAATTGTAATAAAAGCTTACATCACATTCCTTTGATAAAAATCTGGTAACCAAGATTATATAGAGAATAGGAATAAATAAATGTTCAAAGGAGTGAAGAAGTAGTTTTCAAAAAAGAAATGCAAACTAACAATAACTTTGATAAAAAAAATGACTCACTAATAAGAAAAATGGACATTAAAGCAATTCTGAAGTTTTTTCTTATCTTCTTCAAGTTCACAATAACAAATGGCATAAATTGTTTATGTTTATATGATCATATATTTAGTGCTAAAAGGAATTTAAAACCCATATAGTCCAGTTTCATTTTATATATGAAGAAAATGAGGATTTCAGAACTTAAATGAATTCCAAGAGTAACCTAGTATGAGAGGCTGGATTTAACCTAGGTATTCCTCACCTGAAGAACAGCATTCTCTCTCCATTTGCCATGAGCAGTTCTCATTGGTTTCCACTCAACACAAACATCTTGTTTCCTACAGGATTGATTGACTCAGTTTTTAATAGCACCTTCTTATTGTTCTCAATTGCCTCTCCTATTTGATTAAAGGACTAGAGGATAGAGCAATAAACCCTCAATAACCAAAGCTGTCTTATATTAAAAAATCTAGAACTTTGTAGATAAGTCTTCATTTTCCACCAGTGGGTCACTTTTGTTTACCCTTCAAGAAACATCCCACCCTTGCACCAGTTGTTCATTGGTAGTCTTCTACTGCCCCCTTTCAGTTTCTCCTCATTAGATTGTAAGCTCCTTATTTTTATACCCAGTTCTTAGTGCCTGGAAAAATACTTTGTTCCATCTACTGGACCTAATAATTGTTTACTGAATTAAACTGAAATAATGTACTATCAATAGAACTGAGAATGTATCCAAACATTTTGGAAAATAATTTGGTGTTAACAGTGAAGTCACTGAACAATTCAAAGCACTGGTGCAGTAATCTCATTGGACATATAACCCAATAAAATAAATGACTATTTTTCTTTTGCAATCAAAAATTAATTATTGAATTGGGACCAAGGGGGTTTTTTGCCCTTTACTATTTCCTCATTCAGAAATCAAGCAATGTGGGTTATCTTTTGAAAAGATTTACCCAGGACAAGATTTAATCAAACAATACAAGAAATTTTATGTTTGAACTAATGGGAGGTACTTGGTAAATTGTTGATTCTCCCTTTTCCCAGACTGGAGATATAGAAATTAATGTCTGCTTGATCAAGGTTTGGATGGTCCAAGGTATGTACTCATTGTAATATAGCCCAGTCTCTCATTGTAATATTCATTCACTCATTAAGTGATAAACAATCAGAGTTGATTGCCACCCTCAGGAACACCTATTCTTTCAAAGGTCCCTTAGATCACTTTGGTCTAAGACAGATGACCAAATGAGCAAGCTTTTATTAACAAATATGCTAGCCTGCTAATAAAAAAAATTACTCAGAGTTTATGTCTTTCAAATTTTTTGAACATCACACCAAACCTGTCAAAGATGGAAAAGAAAATTTCCATTGATGCAAAAATATTTTTTAAACTTTTTGTGGTAACAAAAAATTGGAAACAAAATAAGTGCCTACCAACTGGGAAATAACTATACAAATGATTGAAAGTAAAAGAATAATATGCCTTATTATATGGGTTTGAAAAATATAGACTTTGTGACTAAAGCAAAGCAAATCAGTAGACAAAACCAAGCACAATATATACAATAAAAATAATGCAACAAAAACAATGCTTAAAAAAAATCAGGATTCTATTCAATTCATAACTACTCATGAGCATAGTCAAACCAAAAATCAAAAGACTAATGGAATAATATCTATTTATTCTCAGCCCAGAAGTTGCATTTAAAATGAGGCATATGTTAACCATAATGATCATAATAATGATTCCTTAAATATCTTTATTTCTTTTATGAGGAAGGTTCTATAGAGCATTTTGGAGCATTGCAAAGTATTAACAATATGTAAAGAACATAGCAATAAAATGCTCTCCCCTAAAAGAAAGTGTCATTAGAAAGAACATTTTAACTACAAAGAAGAATTTCTTGAGTATTAGGTTTGCTAAACATTGAAATAGAGTGTCACAGCAGGATGTGGAATATCTTTTCTTGAAGAATTTTAAACTTTGAATAGATATTTATTTCTGTAGTATGATTTGGATGCAACACAAATGTAGAGGATTTCTCAGAATATGTCTCATCTTCCCAACAACTGGAGAATGGCTAAACAAGCTACAGTACATGAATATTATGTAATATTATTGTTCTTTAAAAAAAACATAAATGGTCAGACTCTAGAGAAGCAAGGGATGAGTTACAAGTTCTGATGCTGAGCAAAGAGAGCAGAATCAAGAGAACAATGTGCACATTAACAACAATGTCGTGAGATGAACAACCTTGTTAGAAGCAACTCCTCTAAGCAGGTCAGAGAGCTAGGACAACTATATTACACTGGCTATGGACAATGTTATCCTCATCCAGAGGAAGAAAAACAAAACAAAACAAAAAACCTTCAGAATCTTATGAATACTTTATAAAAATTATCTCTTATGTATCTCTTTCTCTTAATCCTAATTCCTCATATTCAAAATGACCAATCTATAAACATGTTTACCAAAAGTATGTATGTACAATGTTTACCTGACTATTCCCCACTGGGGGGTGGGGAGGTGGTAAGGAAGGGTGGGAGGAAATTTTGTAACTTAAAATATGCATATGCCTATGGATGAATGTTGAAAAAGAAAAAAAGAAATAAAAAGAATGTTTCCTCAAAATCCCTTCTGGTTCATGCAGTTCAAACCAATTCAACCATTGTCTACTCTATACCAAACTGCTAGATCCTAAGAGCTAAATGAGCTAATGGAAAAAAAACAGTATCCTACCCTCAAAAGAGCTTTTTATTGATGAGATGAAGCATGTATAAATTTGAGAAAATACAAGATAATTTTTGATTTAGATAAGACTAGAAACTAAGATCATCAGGATCCATAGGAGTAGGCACCTTAGTTAAAAACCTTGAAGGAAACAAAAGATTCTAAGACACAGAAGTTAAGAGGGAGTTTACGCCAATCATTTGGATTAGCCTATATAAAGGTATAAAGTCAGTAGAGAAAATATTGGTTCAAGGACCAATCTGTTTCCTATATGACATATTTGAAAGAATTAAATGAAATAAAACAGAAAACATTGAAAGTCAAATTATAAGGGGATTTAAATGCTAACTCAAAAGTATAAATTTATCATGGAGCTGATAACCATTCAAGATTCTTGAACAGAAGAGTGATATGGAAAGAGAAAAAAAAGTTTTGATTTTAAGCTGTACAATCATTTCCCCTTTAGTAATAGTGGTGCAGTGGAGAGAGCACTGAACTTATAATCAAAAAGTCCTGAGTTCA
This sequence comes from Macrotis lagotis, assembly GCF_037893015.1. Classification (NCBI taxonomy): domain Eukaryota; kingdom Metazoa; phylum Chordata; class Mammalia; order Peramelemorphia; family Peramelidae; genus Macrotis; species Macrotis lagotis. Next base: position 671,267,349 of record NC_133658.1, on the reverse strand, counting down.
AATCTAGCCTCACAAATGACCCAGCTGTGTGACCATGGGCAAGTCATTTAACCTTTATTCACCACTATAGAAGGAAAAAGCAAAACACTCCATTATCTTAGTAAAGCAAATTCAATGGTACAAGGAGTCTGAAATGAGCTTATAATAACAAACGGAAGAAAAATGGAAAAGCAACTGCATTTACAATTTCATCATAGTAGAGAACCACTCAGGGAAAGAAACTCATCTACTATTACAAATCAGAACCTCTGTAAGTTACAGGAGAGTGTTGGCTAGAATACTGAAAAAGTAATTTTTTTAGTGTCATATAACTAATATGTATCAGACTTGAACTTAAGTCTTCCTGGCTTGGAGACAAGCATTCTGCCCACAACATTATGCTTCCTCTCACTGGAAGAACTATGCTAATTCTAAGAGCTCTTATCAGATCAAAACTGAAATTAAAAATATTCCTTACTCTGAAGGAGATAATTCAGTTCAAATCAACAAGCATTTATTAAGAGCTTATTATGTACTTAGCAATATGTTAAGTGCTGGGGATACAAAAGAGGCAAAATACAGAATCTGCCCTCTAGGAGCTTACAATCTAATGACGGAGAGAACATACAAACAAATATAAAACGAAGAAAGCTGTATACAGGGTGAATTGATAATAAAGAGGGATAAAGTACAGGAATTAAGGGGTAACAAAGAAAGTATCTTTGTACAAGATGGGAAACAATGCAAATGTGGAAGTGATGGCCAGGAAGGGGTATTCTATTTTGAATGGAATAACTGGAATGAATCATAGGAAAGTAGAATGGTGATATTTATTTAAGCAATGGTGACATTGATTTAATTTTAACTTCAGAACTGGGAGAGAGGAAAGTTAGAGGATACATTTTTAGGGGCAAGTTGATAAAGAGAAAAAGATATGAGAGTGAATTTTAAAATGGTTCCATCTGTTTTACACTTAGTATCCAAGTGAATCTCTCATTGATCAGGACAGCAAAGTTTGAGGGTAGTTGCTTCCTATAGGAAAGGGTTAAGTCCTCCAGGGCATAGTGTCTGGTCTGAACAGCAAAGTGACCAGAAAGATGATAAAATATGAGCAAAGAATGTCTGGAACTAGCTTAAGCATGTGTCCATGAAGCCCTCAAAATCAGGAAAGTAGCACTTAAGGCAATAAGACATAAGTTACAATCTTACAAGTCTAGGGACTTGCAAATAGTTACATAGCTATTATGTACAAGCCTTCCTGATTCCAAGGTCAGATCTCTTAACCACTATACTAGAATGCCTTCTTCAAATAATTTATCATAAGCATTTTTCTTGGCATATTCAGTTACAAAATAATTTACAATTTTCAGTTATAGAATACTTGCAAAATAAAATGTCTTTATTAAAATCTAAAAAAAGAGCAAACTTCTCCCACCATGAGTCACCTTAGAGTCTCAGTGTTCCTAAACAACATGTTATTTTACCCCACAAGGAAGGCTGGACCCTGGAAATAAATCACTTTTGTGATTTCATGACAGACATCATGCAGCTTCACTCTGTAATTACTCAAAGATTTGGAACTCGGCTGTAAAACTATGACAATGTACTATATGATTCACAATGGGAAAAACCTTTCAGAAAGATTTCCAGACATTAATTGACTAGAACTGCAGGTAACTTACTGTGATGTTTATCATAATATCCCAAATGCTATGAATTTCAACTTCCTGAATAAGCAGTATGAAAAAAAGGAAATATAACTTAATACAAATTGCTCCAAATGGTCTTGGTCATGAACATTCAAAGAATCTTTACCAAAAAAATCAAGGAAATGAAGTTTCTGCATTCCTTGGATCTTTGTAAGTATTTACCAAACCTTTTATTATCTTTCATTGTTCCTAACATATGTGGATGGGAGAAAGATATGTGGATGGGTAGAAATAAGGTGTCTTTCTGTAGTCTTTGATTACAATAGGGTAGATGATGAGATTAACACACACACACACACACACACACACACACACACACACACACACACACACATCAAGATCCAGCCCTGCATTTGAGAGACTTCAAAAGAAAGTGTGGGAATGAACAGGTAATAGATTGTCTAACAAACTGAAGAGCTGTTGAATTGACTATATTGTTAAATGTCTGGGAAACCTGGACTGTCTACCAGCACCATGACAGACAACTGAATTTCTTCTATTTGAATTGTCATAGGAAGATGGAAAGATAACTGAGACACTGAAGTCATATCTTGAGCTGAACTGCCAAGTATTCAAATTCTACTTCAGAGAGTGCAACTCCAATGAGTTGTGTTTGTTTGAATACGAAATGTCTGTTTGCCTAAAAAACTATTTTAAAGAAAACTCACATAAGACAAGTGCTCATATGGAGATCAGAAGAAATATTACCAGGATATTCTCAAGATCTCTATGAAGAACTTTGGTATTGATTGTGAGACTTGGGAGGCACTGGCACAGTAACATCCAGGATGGTATGACTGCATCAAAGAAGGCAGTGTGAAACAGCACAAAATTAGAGACATCTCCATCCAAATGTTCATAGAGATTATTTGTGTCCAATTTGTGGTAAAGCCTTACAAACTCATATTGATCTGATCAGTCATGGGTGGACAAACTGTACATTGATCCCAACATTGTGGTGCCATTTTGGTCCTCTTCAGATACAAAGAACAGCAACAAAAAACAATTCTAACAGCCAGTTTCTACCCCTCTTTTTGGCAATGCTATGGACTAGGGATCCAAATGAACTTGAAGGCAAAGCAGGTCTGCTATCTGCTACTTACCACATATGTGGTCTTGTTCAAATTACTTTCACTCCTCTGGGCTTATTTACCCATCTATAAAATGAGAGATTTAGATGAAATTTAAAAATCTAAATTCCATTCCAATTTCAAGTAATATGAATAATATGAATATGACTAATCATCCAAATCACACAAAAATGAGAATTATTAAGATGAATTAGCACCTAAAGACAAAGAACTATGCCAGGCTGGAGTATGAGAGACACAAGGATTACCAATTAATTTTCTCTGATACTCTCAAGAAGCTTAAAATCTAATGGGGACAGAGGACATATATGATACATACTTCAATACTGTAAGGTTTTCATCAGTTTGGGAACATCTTGGACTGATGGAAATTTCAACTCCTCTGAGTTTACATAGGCCACATTCATGAGTTATTGTGTCCAAAAAAAGATCTAAACCTAGCTAGACTGGTGCTAGGAAACACACATGTTATCCATCCATGTCATTTGTGCTCAAAGTCGTTTCCACTTGATAGGAAGTAGTGATATTTTCACTCCACTAACTTAGATCCTAAAGAGCACCTCCATGTCATGAAAAAGAAGAGTAGGATCTTAGTAGAGGTATCATATGCAAATGACTATAACATATGAATCCAGGAAAGGTTTGTGATTTTGTTAGTGTAGTAACTTCCTTGTGTGGGGACTTGCTCCTGCTGTCATAGTTCTCAGATAGTCTGTGACTTAGAAGTTAAGTCCAGACATCTCCTTGAAGCCCACAAAGATTAAATAACTTCCTCAGGGTCAAACTGCTAGTATGAAAGTTGGGATTTGAACTCATCTTCCTATATGAGTCTGAAGCCTACCACTCTGTCTACTAGAAACACTGACTCTCAAATAATAATAATATAAAATCATAATAGTAAATGGAATTGATATAACTTTAAGCTTGGTAAAGTGCTTTATAAATTTTTTTTGTTTTATTTTCACAACTGCTCTTGGAGCAGGATGCTCTTATTAGACTCATCTTACAAATAAAGATATAGAGACTAAGGTTAAATGTTTTTCCCAGGGTCATGGAGTGTCAGCAACATAATTTGAACTCCGTCATCCTGATTCAAAGTCCAAAACTTGATACATTATGTCACTTTGCTATAATAGAAAGGACCTTAAAGCTTGAATCAAAATTCCTATATTAAACAATTCAGCTCTTATGTTTATTTATAGATGTACCTTAGAATATTCACCTTTCTAAGGAGCTTACAAACTAGTATAAATAAGTGGTCATATATGCATTCCACATCTTGCAGTTATATGTAACCCGCTAATAAAAAATAAGAGATGTGTGTTTCTGAGTGAAAGAGAGTGGGGGGGGGGAGAGAGAGAGAGAGAGAGAGAGAGAGAGAGAGAGAGAGAGAGAGAGAGAGAGAGAGATTATTACTTTGCTTGTTTGTTATTTTCTTTTACATTTAGCACTATTTACTCTGGTCTCTATTCCACCAAATAGACATATATTAAATTTCACCCCTCAATGAGAGTTCAGCTTTCAACAGAGTTGTGGGAGTGATGTCTCCTCTGTGCCAATCCTCCAATTTTAAGGGTCTGAGCATCCCCAGCTCTACTCAATAGTCAGATTAGCTTTTATGAAGGAATATTGAAAAACTTTTTCTAAAAAAAAAGGACAAATATTATACCCACCTATCTAAATCTCTAGGGAAGCGAGGAAGAATTAGGGTCATGATTTAACTCAGTTACTACATAGCATCCATCCTACTTGTTGCAAGTCCAAAGCTCCTTTGGACTTATGACTGGGAATCCTACCTTCTCAGAGCTTCCCTGCTGAGCTGGCTACAACTTCTAGTTTAGAATCTTGGCTTAAAGGTTCCCTGGCTCAAGTTTCCAGATTCATGGAAACCAACCTCTATGTACAGAAGTCAAAAAAAATTAAAAAAAAGACCTTATGCTTGTTTCTCAGAGACATAGGATCTACATCTTCCCCTTGCTTGACATGCTACAGAGAATTCATACAAGAGCTCAATGAAACATTTTACTTCTGGATGCCACGGCGGGGGTGGGGGGTAGGACAAAGCTGGTCAAGTGAAACACACAGCAGATCCATAAGTTCTCTCATGTGGACACCTTCATCTTGGGTGGACTTGACACATTATGCCATAGACTCGTTAAATATAAATTACAGCATGTCAACAAGTTGATACTGAAAAGGGTCACTAGAAAAAAGGAATAAGAAAAGAAAATTAGGGGTGAAAGATCTTACAATAAGTAGAAGAACATTGTGAGAAAAAATCCTCTAATTCTCTAAATTGTTATCTTCTCTAGAGGAAGGTTCCTCACATTCATCTTTATATTGCCAAACACCTAAAAAGAAGTCCTTTCCCATCATAGAAACTTAAATGTGCCTTGCATGTTCTATAGAGACTATAAGCAACTAGTGGAAAATATCTTGAAAGAATAGGATAGAGGAAAAAGCTATTTGTCATATTAATTTAATGATTATTCATGGATTTAGATATGTAAGGTGCTTTGGAGGTCATTTAATCTAACCCTCTCAATTTACATTTAAGAAGTCTATGGTCTACATGGTTTAAATGGGATCTACCTCTACCTAAGATCCCACAGACTGTAAGTAGTAGAAACAGAATCTCATCCCCTTTTACCTGCCAATTGAATGCTAATAATATCATTATTATTTATGGTATTATTATTATTATTAATAATAATAGCATTTATATATGGCATTAAGGTCTGAAAATGTATCCATATTTACCTATTTGATAATAATATTTCTACTACTGTGGAAGGAATCCAGGGGTGAAGCAGTCCTTTGTTTAACAACTATAGTAAAACTACATTTAACAGTGGTTATCTCTCTACACCTCTGTCTTTGGACTATTTATTCCAGTATCAGTTTTCCATTTGTTGCTTCCTGGCTATGCCTGTAAGATTTGGAAGTAGCTGTTTCTCAGCAATCAATAGGTACAGAGGGTTGTTTCCAGATGTGCTTGAGTGCATCTCAGTAAAAAAAAAAGATATCACACTGTAATTCAACTGACTAATTGCATAATGCTCTGCCTGGTAGGGAAATTTCAGACTTGACCCCTTTAAGCAGTTGCTTCCAACCCTGAAGTATAAGGTTTGATTACTTTTATTATTTAGTTTGTATAGCTATAAATGTTTTTAATGGTTGTAAAATTAGTCAACACTTTAAAACCCATGTTATGACCTACATGCTGTTCTTTTCATGTAAATCTTCTAGAAAAAAAATGTATCTCACTTGATTAGAATTTTAAATCAAGTCCTAGATGGTTCATTGTCACTGTAGCATTTAAGAAGTATTCTAGGATTGTCTGTTTAAGGTAAATTAAACCTGATTCTTCAAATTCCAAGTTAAATGATGAGAAGAATGGGTAGAGATATTTTTAGATAGTTATTGAGTGAATTAGGGGATTTGCTGCCCACCTTTTCTTTCTTATCCTCATTCTAGAATGCAAATCGACTTTTTCACAGTCTATATATCAGAATGAACATCAAAGTCCTAAAATCCAGTTTATTGACACTAATCCATGTATTCTGTGAGCTCCTTTGGTAATACTTTGGTAAGACTATTTATTACTGTTCATTGCTGTCAGAAGTCAGATACTAATAGTGTATCATTCTCAGCTGAGTTTTTTTCCTACCCTACTGTGGGGTTGGGAAATCAAAGATCCCAACTTGTTGGAATCATACATAAAATAAGAGTATTTAAGTGATTTCCTAAGAGGCACTCTTCTGAGTAAGATGCAGAAATTTTAAATTATGAACTCTGTGCCATTTATTACAATGCCTCCAAAATTTTCATTGCTTGTTTCCTAGCTTTATTCCATTCATGATATCACTGAGATACTGGAAGTATTATTATCATGTAGTTATACTGACCCCAGAATGCCAATTTGTAGAGTGAAGTATGCTTCCTAAAGTTATTTGTTTGTTTGATGGTGAGGTACAAGGAAGGATGTCCTCCATGGGTGGCCAACAAAGCAACTATGTTCTTCACATCTCATCTCATGGTCACAGTCAAAACCCTAGTATCAGTCACCCTTTCATATTGTTTGCTTTTACTCCTAGATCCACAGCGGCAAAAGTCAAAGTTTGCCTACCCCAAATGCTTCTCCTCTGTCTTTTCCACCTCCTGCCCCCACTAAAAATAATAACAGCATTATCTCTAAGCATTACCATTCTAGAACTATGGTATAGTGACTTAGAATACAGCAATACTCTACTCAGTATAGACTATTAGAAAACTTTGTATTCTAGCACTTTGCTGGGCATGTTGTATGCACTTAATAATGTAACTAATGAATGTTGATGTTGTCTCAAAAATTTTCATTTATTTCAGAATCATTTATTTGTTTATTTGTTTGTTCAACTAAGAAGCTACCCGATATAGTGGAAGATGTAATGTGTTTGAAGTTTGAAGTGATCCAGGTCTTCTAAATCCTACACCCAACACTAACCATCTGGGTAACTCTAGGCAAGTCATTTCACTTCTCTTAATTTCTATTTCTTCATCTGTAAAATGGTTATAAGCATGCTTTTATTACCAACTGTGTAGGATTGTTGTTTAGAAAGTTCCTGATAGACTATAAAGCACTATATAAATGTGAGCTCTTATTATTATGACTATCAGTCAGGTTTTTCGTATTTAGTTTTGAAAAGTCCATTTTGCTATTAACTAACTATGCTCATTATCCAACTGGTGTTGCAATATTAATTTAATTGGATTTCCAGCTGTTATATCCAAAATGTGGCTTTCAGTAATTAATAAATTTCACTACATAATTGCAAGAGGTAATTTATATGTTTCTGTTGTTTTTCTCATCACTGTTTTAAACAAAATGAGATAATGCTCCTGTAGTGCAATTTTTCAAAAGTACAAAATGAAACATTTAAAATATTATTTGTCTGCTCCTATGACAAACTGAAGAGGGGAAACTAACTCTTCTTGTTAACATGTCATTAATGATGTTCTGCTCTTGGAACCAAATGGGACAGTAAATCAAATAGGTCATAAACAAAATGTATAATGCAGCTAGTAGATTAAACTTTGTTCATGAAGTTATTTCTTTACAAAGTAAAAGATGGCTTTGAATGTTCTAGAATTTTTATTTTGAAGAGCTCAAAGCACTTAATTAAATAAAACAAAATTACTAAGTAACCATGATGTGCAAGGAAGGACACTGTGCTAGGAGTAATAAATACAAAAAAAAAATCTCTGCTTACATTCTGTTATGGAAATACAGCACAGAGAAAATTCAGTATATGCGATTATTTGAGGAGTGTTTAAAGGCATGGTGTCTGGAACATAGTAAGTACTTAATAAATGTTTGCTGCTTGAGGATGCAGAAGATAACTCTAATCAGGTAAGAGTTGACACACATACATCACATGCAAGAAGCATTTTTATTAAGTATTCTTCAGGGGTTAACTTTCCAGGGTGACAATTAAAAGCAAGTGGCATTAATGCTTTTTCCTACTATTATAGCTCTTATGGGGAAAGAACTATTTAAAGTCATATATGCACTCTCTCTCTCTCTCTCTCTCTCTCTATATATATATATATATATATATATATATATACAAATATGCATATATAAACATATAGTAGAAGCATGTTTATATAATAAAAGACTAGATATGTACATTAGAAATATATACATACATATAGTTGTATCTCTCAATATCTACATATATGATATCTACATAAGTTAAAAGGCTTTTAGAGAAATAGAGAAAATCATCTGGATCCAAATCCCACTTATATGATCTTGGGCAAGTTTTTCAACCTCCATGGCTCTCAGTTTCTTCATAAAGTGAGCAGGTTAGTCAAAATAAATGATTGAATTAAAAGGCATTTATAAAAATTCGATATGTGCTAGGCACTATGATTAATTCAATGGGTACAAGCAAGTTAGACTTGACCTAAAGCAAGGATAGAGAACTTTTTTCCCCAAGGGCCATGTGAATATTTATAACATTTTTCACTGACTATATTTGTTCAAACATTTAATTAATTCATCCCTAAATAGCTTCTAGATTTGTTGAATTTCAAGCCTCCCCATGCCCCTACAACTTAACACCAATATTTAAACTGGTCAGACATTCTCTATCTCTACCCTAAAGAATTAGATTCTGATGAGGATAACACATATATGGGAGTGTGAAATGGGGCTGGGAATGTATATAGTAGTATGATTTGGAAATGTATAGGAAATAATGTAGAAAACTGATTGTGAGCAAACAACAACCAGAATCACAGGAAGAGGTCAGAAATTCAATGTGTGGAGAAAGACCAGAAATTTATACTCTAAAATTAGATGTTTTCAATTCTATCAAGTTCTAAATCCATCTCCCTTTCTTTGTATATGAGCCATACCTTAATTTCTTTAGAGGAAGTTTACAGAGGAGAGAGTCAGAGTGAATTTGTGCACCACAATTAAGCTGGGGCTAGAGTGACTCATATAGGGAATCACAATTATATTGAAGTAATCTTCTTAATTAGCACTGGTCCTTTTCATAAAAAACAGATGAATCTTGTTAAGATAAATATTCCCATAACTTCCTAATGAGAATATGAATAGGTTTAGTATGCCTAACGTAACATAAACATTAGATAAATAGTCCATATAGCACATAAACTTTTACTTAGCGCACATTACACTTTGACTCCTTTTTTTTAACACATAACGGAGACCCATTAAGTCCTCTTAACCTGTGCAAATAATGTCATTAAAAATAGATTTATCCTTTGACCTAAGTCTGCCTGAAGGCTTTCATAGGAAACATAAATAAGAACTTCTCAAACTACACAGTGAACTTCCCCAAAGCAAACTTCCTTAAAACCAATAGACACCTCTATGAAAGAACTGGAAATTCTCACCCCATTATCCTCCATGAAGCAGTGCTAAGAAAAGCTAGTAGCCAGCAACTGACCTAAAGGAGAAATGAATTACTGAGTTCTGACAGAGAGAAAACAAAACTGGAGTTCACTTGTCAAGAAATTCATAGGGAGTCAGAAGAACAATTTTAAATTGTTTTTTTTTTATTTTAAATGTTAAAAAGTGTTAAGGCCCCCAGCGGCAGATAAGAATTAAAGAATGAGACCTGGTTTGATAGTCCCAAGAAATGTGTTGAATAAACATCTAAGGTGCTCTAATAGGCAATGTACTCTAACTGCAATTGTTTTATAAAGAACTTTTTAGGTCTGAGCTTCATGATCTATAAAGGAGAAATCTCATTGAACAGGAATTCCTTTATCCATTTAAACCCTTCATTACAGGTTAAGGAAAATAAAATGATAATGAATAAATTAGAAAATATTTGTGAAATAAACTTTGAGAAACATTTCTTTTTTATTTTCAAAACATGTGAGCATAGAATACCAAGTCATATTATATATGTGCATATTTGTATGCACATATATAATAATAAAACCAAAAATATATCATATCAGGTCCAAGTTTAGATCAGCTCATAATTTAGGACATACCCCTTAAATTATATTTTATTAAAAGGGTCAAAAAAGATATTGATAGAAAACTGATAATACGTTTTTATATTTTAAGACACTAGAAAAAGAAATGTATTTTTTCATTTTTCCTTTGCAATAATGCTAGCTTGTTTATTTTTATTATCCCTGATATCTTTCATTTTTCTCACATTTATTATTTTATTAAAAGCATTGCCATAGGTTTTATATGTCAAAATTCAGAAATTGGTGGCCAACATTTAGAGCAATATGATAGATGGATAGATACATGCATGTATGCATGCATAGAAAATATAAACATATATACTTATAATCACACATATGTCATGGTAATATTTTCTTCCATTATAGTGATAATTATGTTTTATTAATTTGGTGAACAAATTAATTATTAAATTCAAGGACCAATTTTTTTTTATGGATCATTATATAAATTAGTATGGATTCATCTTCCAAAAATCTGAAAAAAGTCAGGGTAAGAACAAAGTTCTTTGTAGGATCAAAGAGAAATGAAGTTTCTAGCTTTGGACATGTTGAATTTATAATAATAATAGACTGATGGATAAAAGTAGCAAACTAGCAGATGATATTAAAATACTGGCTATGGTACCTAAACTTTATTCAGAAGGCAATGAATTAGTAACTATATTGTAATTTTGAGCAGACATGTGTTTTGACCATATATTGTACAAAGATACATAATTGGCTAAATCAAAAGAATAGATGAAAACATAGGGTAAAACCTGAAAAGAGACTAATTGGCCTTTACTAAGAGATTGGGAATGAAGGACTTTATTTGAGATATGGTCTGCAGGCAAAATTGAAGGAATTTAGCAAATGATTGAATGTATACGGCCAGGGAAAGAGAAGGGTCAACAATAATACCAAGATTTTAGGTCTGTATTTCTAATTGATGCAACTAAAAAACCAAAAAAGTCAGAGAGAGCAACAGGATTTTTTATGAAAGATTAATTCAATTAAACAAATAGCTATTGAACAGATATTATATAAAAGGAGCACACTATATGAAAATTACCTGTTTTGGAGAAACCTCCCCCCCAAAAAAAAGAATATCTCAATCAATATTTGATAAGTATAATATAGAATTGCAGAATAAATTTCCATTTAATTTATCATTTATATATAGATAGATATTCATATATTATATCTCTATAAGCAAATAAAAATGTAATGAGTATAATGGCAAGGAAAAGGTCATTTTTAAAATTTAAATATGAAATTTTGAAAGTAAAGGGGCATTAATAACTAGAGGAATCAAGGAACTCTTCAAAAAGGAAGTGTCCATGAAGGAAGAGAAGGACTTAATACAGTCATAACTAGGGTGAAACAGCCAAGGTTTTCCCACAGAGTACAAAATTTAGCAGTGCAGACAACTCTTTCACTCCAACAATGTAGAAATAAATGATCTTAACAAATAGCAAAAATAATTAATTCAAATAGGAAGCTACCAGACAAGCTTACTCCCTATTAAACCAGAAGACACATTCAAGGTATGGTCAATGTTCTATGATTTCTTTCCATCCAATGAAAGCAAAGTCCTAGGGATTCCTTCAACTGAATTGGTATTTAAAAGTTGTTTTGAGGTCATAATTATTCTTAGTTGCACTATGTACCTTTAAAGTTTCTTATCCTATCTATTAAAATAGCTAATTATTGTTATAAAATCCTGAAAGGCTGAGATAATAAGGTAGAGCTTTCCAGGCATGAAGGATAATGAATTCAGTTAGAGACATTTTGACTTTGAAGTGTCTGTGGAATATCCAAGTGGAGATATCTTGTGGAGAGATTGAAATGCAAGTATGCATGAAAGAAAAAACTAGAGGATATCCATAAAAAGTATTCCAATAAATGATATTTTTAATTACCTACTTTATTCAAAATACAGTGATAGGTACATTTAAAAAAGAAATGGCCCATGCTCTCAAAGAGTTTAAAGTCTAGAAGAAAGGTGTGACATATACATAACTATAGCATAAAAGAGCATAAGAGAGAGATGCCAGGAAAAATCGATGTGAGGCCCAAGGTGGAACAGATAGCATTACCTAAAAGAGGAACCACAGTAGGATTCCTCAAAAAGTTATCAGTTAGAGCAGCTAGGTGGTGCAGTGGATAAAGCACCAGCCCTGGAGTCAGGAGTACCTGAGTTCAAATCCGGCCTTAGACACTTAATAATTACCTAGCTGTGTGGCCTTGGGCAAGCCACTTAACCCCATTGCCTTGCAAAAAAACAAAAAACAAAAAAAAAAAGTTAGCAGTTGAGATGATTCGCAAGAATAGGAAAAAAAATCAAAAAGCAAAGTGGGTAGAGGAGGATATTTCCAGAATAGGGAGCAACATAAAGAAAAGCACAAAGGTCAGAAAATACAATGCTGCATGAGACCTGAAAAGTGAAGTGCAAGGAGTAGTTTAAAACTTAGTTTACTAGTAGGGTAGTATAAGAATACTGAGTGCTATATAAGAAAATCTGACCCTCTTTTAATATAGGCTTTCTATATAATAACTAATGAATTGCTATAGTAAATACACCTTGACATTCTTCATATAAGTAAAAATAGAAAACAAAATGCTATCCAGCAAAATGGAAAGAAAACCTACAGATTTTTCTTAGAAAACTAAAGTGAACTGAGTGACATTTTTTTTTTTGCCCAAAATAAAGAAGAAACATAATTTCTTGGGATACTTGATTATCTCAATTTGCATCACACTAGGAGAGTAAAGAAACAAGTCAAATCATAAAAAAGCACAGCTTTTTACTTTGAAACAATAAAATAATAAAGATGTTGAAGGAGATGATGAGCATGAGAATGAAAATAATAACCTTATAAAAGAACTTTGCAATATCCACTAAATAACTCAACAACAAAACAAAAGCAAGAAAACAACAACAAATGTTAACATTTAGTGATTTAAATGCAAGAGTGAATCAGAGAAAATGACAAAAATCTATATTAAAAAATAAGGTTCAGAAAAATAAAAGTAAAAAAAAATCTTATAGGTAATTTGAAAGGTTCACACCTCTAAATCATAATGCATTTTTCCACAGAGAGTAAAAAAGCAGTAGATATGGCAAGTTCCCAACAGCATCAATAAAAATTAAAACTGACTAATATATTAATAGACAAGAAATAATTTATATATATATATATATATATATATATATATATATATATATATATATATACTCAGACATACATAATAAGTGGGTAATTAGAATCAAGGTGCCACCAGTAGATAGGCTTTGATGGGAATTGAGAGTTATTAGAAATGAAGGTGAGGAAGGATAAGAAAAAATTGCATACATTGATATTTACTTCAATATGCGCAATTTAGACAATTTTTGTACCTCCAAAATGGAAAATGGATAGAAATAGAAGCCTTGAAAACAGTCATCTTTTGTTTGAAAAGTTTAGCTAAGAAAAAGCAGTCTTTGATACAAAAATGACTAACAAGTTCCACAATAATCTCAACTAGCAGATAATTAATCTACTTCCATATTTCAAGGAATTGTCAAAACTGCCCTGTAATTCTAGAACCAGAGAATAAAATAGAAATTGAACAATCTACCAAATTGATCAATATAACAGAAAAGAAAATGATCTTGGAGGGGATGTGAGAAAATTAAAACAATAATGTGTGATTGGTGAGGTCATAAACATTTTGGAGAGCAGTTTAGAACTATGTCCAAAAGTCTATAAAATCATGCCTCATAAAAGTTTTTGACTAAGCAATACACCTCTAACTATCATATCCCAAAGAGATTTTTTAAAAAATGAAAAGATTCTATGTATCCAAAAATATTAGTAGCACTACTTTTAGTAAAAGTGGCAAAGAATTGAAAATTGAGGGAATATCCATCAGTTGGGGAATGACAACACATTGTTGCATAATGATTGTGATGGAATATTATTGTGCTTAAAAAAAAAAAAAGATGAGCAGGATTTTCCCAGAAAAATATGAAAAGACTTACATGAACTAATGCAAAGTGAGATGAGCAAAACCAGAACATTGTACAATGTAACAGCAATATTGTATGATGATCTGCTATGAATAAGTTATTCTCAGCAATGCAATGTTCAACATGATTCAGTAGATTCTGTGATGAGAGTGTTGTCCATATCCACAAAAAGAACTTATAGAGTCTGAATGCAGATGAAAGATACTTTCTCTTTACTGTCTGCTTTTCTTGGCATTTTTGATCTGTGTTCTTTCACAAAATAACTTATATGGAAATGGGTTTTGCATGACTACACATGTTTAACCTCTTTCAAATTGTTCATCTTCTCAATGAGGGGTGATAGAGGGAAGGGAAGGTAAAAATTCTGAATTCAAAATTTGGGAATTCAAAAAGGGAATGTCAAAATTGTTTTTCAATGTAATTGGGGGAGATAAAACATTAAATAAATTACTTACAAAGAAACAAGAGAAGCAGTACACTAATCACAAACTGAAAAAATCCCAAAATGAATACATCAAAGAATAATATAACCAAATTGCAGAACTCCCTGGTCAAGTAGAAAATATTACAATCAGTCAGAAAAAAAACCATTCAAATGCCATGGGGCTGGGGCAGCTAGATAGTGCAGTGGACAGAGCACTGGCCCTGGAGTCTGGAGGACCTGAGTTCAAATCCAACCTCAGATACTTATTAATTAGCTAACTGTGTGACCTTGAGCAAGTCACTTAGCCCCATTGCCTTGGGAAAAAACCCAAATGCTATGGGACCATATTCAGAAGCATAAGAGATGAAGTAACTTCCATGTGAAAGGATAAGAGCTTGAAATATGATATTCTGGAAGACAAAAGAATTATAATTTCAACCAAGAATAACATACCAAGCAACACTGAGTATAATCTTTCAAGGAAAAATAATAGATACTTAATGAAATAGGGGACTTTCAAATAATCCTGATAAAAGATACTAGAGTTTGCATTTTAACTTTCAAATACAAGATTAAAAAGAAGAATGAAAAAGTAGAAATTATAAGGGACTCCTTAAGGTTAAACTGTTTATATGTATCTTCTAAGAATTTTCTCATTATTAGGATAGTTAGAAGGATTCGGCATGGAAACATGGTAAGGTATGTTGAAACAATGCAAAAAAATGGGGAGGCAAGAAAAATCCTTTAGGAGAAGGGGGAAGGGAGAGGAAAATATGGAGAAAAATAACTCATATAAAAGAGTAACTTGAGGAATAGCTTTTAAATTGGAGGGGAACAGGGTGGCAGGGTAGATAATACTTGAAACTCATTTATATATAAATTGGTGCAAGTAGTAAATACATATATATACATATATATGTATGTGTATATATATATATATATATATATATATAACAAAACATTTTTCACAAATAAAGACAGAAGTAAACAGTTGGATAAATGTTAACTGTTCAAGGGAAGATTAAACCAATAAAATAAAAATGACAATTCTACCTAAATTCATTTATTTATTCAGTGCCATACCAATCAAACTACCAAAGAATTGTTTTATAGAAATATAAAAAAGTAACAAAATTCATCTGGAAGAGCAAAAATTCAAGAATATCAAGGAAATTGATAGAAAATAATGTGAATGTAGGTGGTTTAGATGATCCAGATTTCAAACTATATTCATCTATTGTTTCAGTCATGTTCTGTTCTTTATCATCTCATTTTTTTTTGCTTGGCATTTCCTTCTCTAGCTCATTTTATAGGGAAAGCAAGGTCACACAATAATTATGTCCAAGGTCAAATTTGAACTCAGATCTTCCTGATTCTGGGCACAGAACTCCACTTGCTACACTGCCTAGCTGGAAAGTGTATTATAAAATGGTAATCATGACAACAATCTAATACTGTCTAAGAATTTTTGTGTAGATTAGTAAATTGGTAGATTAGTGTCATAGATTAGGTACACAATACACAGTAGTAAATTACTATAATAATCCAGAGTTTGATAAACCTAAAGATCCAAGCAGTTTGGCAAAAATATAGACATGTATCCAATATTTCACACCATATATCAGAGTAAGGTCAAAATGGATAAAGAATTTAAAAGTAAAAGAATGATATCATTAATAAATTATGTGAGGTAGGAAAACTACCTATCATATTTATGGATAACAGAAAAATTTATGACTAAATAAGAGATAGAAAACATTAAGGGAAATAAAATAATCAATTTTGATTACATGAAATTAAAAACATTTTGCACAAGCAAACTAATGCAGCCAAAATTTGAAGGAAAATATGAAACTGAAGAAAAATTCATGACAAGTTTCTCTAATAAAGGTCACATTTCTCAAACATTTAAGAAACAGAACTAGATTTATAAAATAAGAGCCATTCCCCAATTGATAAGGGTATGAACAGGCTGCTTTCAGGAAAAAAGGATATGAACAGGTGGTTTTCAGAAGAAAAGTCAAAGCTACTAATATTCATATAAAAATGTTCTAAATCATTGATGATTAGAGAAATTCAAGATAAAACAACTCTGAGATATCTCCTCACAGCTATCAGATTGGCTAGTATGACACAAAAAAATGACAACTGCTGGGGGGGGATGTGAAAAAATTGGAAGACTGATTCACTGCTGGTCAAGTTGTGAAATAGTCCAATCATTCTGGAGAACAATTTGGAACTATGCTCAAAGGATTATTAAACTGTTCATACCCTTTGAGAGAATTAAGAATTGACTTTTTTTAAATGAGTGTTAAAAAATCTATATGTAAATGAAAAATATTTATTAAATGTTATTTTAAATAAAAATAGCTGAAAAAAACATTTGCCTTGCTTTGAAAAAATTCTTTGAAGTAGGTAGGACTAGCATTATCATTTTTCTATTACACATGATAAACTGGAAGTTATAGAGCTATACTTTTAAACTTAGATTTCCCATTATTTTGAGCCATGTTCTTTCCACTACACCACACTGATTCTATAGTAATACATATTATTATAGCATTCCATATCCACGTAACCAAGATTCCCCTAAGATTTGGCCCTCTGAAAACTGTGCCAGGTTCAAGGAACTCTATAGGTCAACATGTATTTAATCCAAAGCTTCTGAGTGTCCACTAGAGTTTCAATGATGCAGTGTCAAAAACAGTTCTTTTTGGAAAATAAAGTAGATAGACGGTATATCTTGCCCAATTTATGGCATAGCTAGATGGGTAGTTAATTCATCTACATTTATTTATTAGAAAGATTACTCTTTTAGAAAGTAAGTAATGAGGAACAGCAGACTGGCAATCCTAATACTGCATTGATATCCCCCTCTCCAATATTAAAAAAAATAGCCAGAGGATGCCTTCCAGGATTTTGAGTGATCTCTGCACAATTTTAAGAAAAGCTTGTAGAAGAATTTCGCAGGATAAATATTGATGAAGAGACTACAATTTACATAGCTAATTAAATCATGACTCTATCAAAGCACAGTACAGAAATGATTAATGTCTTACTCCATATGTACCATAATTTAATAATGTATCCATGTATTAAAATTCTCCAGGTTGTTCATTCACAAAAAGAAATTTTTTGTGGAAGTAATTATTGGGCCAAGATATATGTTTGTCTCTTAATCTTTATCATGATCTTAAATGGAATATTACCTTTCTATAATTCTATGAATGATTCATTTCTCTTTGGAGATTTTACTGAGGTACCAAGTAAGAAAATTCAATGTGTTAGTAAAAAGAAAAAATTATCTAATGTTAACCAATGTTAATTGGTTAAAGAACTAGCAAGTTAGCATTTTCTCTATCACTCAATGGGTAGTAAATTTTATAAGAGAAAAAGAAAAATAGCCTTCACTTCTAATAAAGTAAAAGAGACTTAAATTTAAAAAATTTTAATTTCAATTTCAGGATTTTATCTTTTTTGAATATAGAATTTAGAATATACATGTGTTCTTGTAGCATGTCTAACTTATCAAGTCTAAATTGTATATAATGATATTGCACAAGTGATTCCCCAGTTCTTAAAATACACTCCCTCCTCACTTCAGAAATAGAATGATCCAAGATAAGACTGAAGGATTTATGATGGAAATTTCTATCCATCCCTAGAAAAAATAACTAATTGTGTCCAAATACATATTGAAACATATTTTTTATTTTAATATTCCTGAGATTTTTGTTCTGTATTTTCTTTCATGAGATGATCATTTTGGAAACATTTTCATGACCAAACATGTATAGCCTATTTGCTTACTTCTCAATGAATTGGAGAAAATGGGAAGGGAGAAAGGGAAGAAATTTGAATCTCAAAATTTTAAAAATGAATATTTAAAAATTGTTTTTACATGCATCTGGGGAAAAACATTAAATGAACTTTGAAAATATATTTTAAATAAGAAATGGGACCTAAATAAAGACTTTTTAAAAGAGACTAATCAATGAAACAGCACAAAAAAGAGGGGAAAGTAAATTTAAAATTTTCATTTCATCTCTTCTTTTTTCTGAATTGCCAGATAAATCTTAGAAATGTAAGCATGGGGGGTGGGGACAGAGCCAAGATGGCATGAAAGCAGCATTTCCCTGGAATTTCTTCCCCAAAAAACTCCAAAAGCCATTAAATCATGATGCTAGCTAAACTTGAGAGGGGAAGAACCCACAGAAAGACTGAGTGATACATTTTCCCAGTCCAAGGTAACTTAGAAGCTCCACAGGAAAGATCTGCTTCATCAGGACCACAAGTTAGGAAAAAAGCCCCCAGTGTAGTGCAGCCCACCCCAGCCCAGTCCAGCCCAGGGATCATGAGGAACAACTTGAAGGGGCAGTGAGAGAACTCTGCTTCACCAGAATGAGTGTAGAGTGAGGGACACTGGCCACAGAACCTGCAGTGAGAATCAGGAGAAACTAGCCTGCACCTCCAGAGTACAGCCCACAGACAGTAAGGGGGTCAGTCAGGGAAGACTGCAGAAATCTCTCTGTTCTCCCTGGGGCAGGACTCTGTTATTTATCCACACTCAGATCCAGCTTGTAGCTTGGCTTAAGATAGCAGGGACTCTCCTCCCAACTCCAGAGCAGAGAGGAGTGTCTGTGGTCATCTACACATCAAAGAACAGGCAAGAGAGCATAAGACCTTGTGAGAATAAAGGCCCCCAGTGGAGTGTACTAAAAAAAAAAACTCAAAGCCTTGGAAGTGTTATAAATTAGTCTTGGGCTGAGGAAATAAGTAAATAACAGAAAAAGAAAAATCTGACCATAAAAAGTTACTTTAGTCCCATGGAAGATAAAAACACATACTCAGATAATAACAAAATCAAAGCTTCCATATTCAAAAACTCCAAGAGAAACAGAAAATGGGCTCAGACTATGTATAAGCTCTAAAAAGGCTTTGAAAAGCAATTAAGGGAGGAGGAGGAAAAATTGGGAGGAGAAATGAGAGTGCTGCAGAAAAATCATGAAAACGAAATCAGCAGCTTGGTGAAAGAAATACAAAAAAAGAAAGAAGAAAATAATATGTTAAAAACCAGTTTAGACCAAATGGAAAAAGCAAACCAAAAGGCAAATGAGGAGAAAATGCCTTAAAAAGCAGAACTGGTCAGATGGAAAAGGAAATAAAAAAGCTCTCTGAAAAAAAAATAATTCCTTCAAATGCAGAATGGAACTAAAGAAAGCTGATGACTTTGCAAGAAATCAGGAAGAAATAAAACTCTTCCCAAAAAAAGCAAAAAAAAATAGAAGAAAATGTGAAATATCTCATTAGAAAAACAACTAACCTCAAAAACAAATCCAGAAGAAATAATTTAAAAATTATTGGGCTACCTGAAAGTCATGACCAGGAAAAGAGCCTAGACTTCATTTTTCAAGAAATAATACAGAGAAATTGCCCTGACATCCTAGAAGCAGAGGGTAAAATAGAAATTGAGGGAATTCACCAGTCACCTCCTGAAAAAGATCCCAAAAGAAAAACTTCCAGGAATATTATGGCCAACTTCCAAAATTCCCAAGTCAAGGAGAAAATTCTAAAAGCTACCAGAAGCAAACAATTCAACCATTGTGGCTCCATGGTCAGAATTACACAGGATCTCGCAGCATCTACATTAAGGGCTTGTAGGGATTGGAATATGATATTCTGGAAGGCAAAAAAGATCTTGGTTTACAACAGAGAATCAACTACCCAGAAAAACTGAACATCCCCTTTCAAAGAAAAAGATGGACTTTCAATGAAATAGGGAACTTTCAGACTTTCCTGTTGAAACAACCAGAGTTGAACAGAAAGCTTTATCATCAAGTACAGGACTCTCATGAACCAATGAGGTGGTAGACGAGAAGGACTAACTATGAAGAACTTAATGATATTGAACTGTTTGTATTCCTGCATAGGAAGAAGATGTTGGTAACTCATATGAACTTTCTCATTTATAAGAGCTCATTAGAAGGAGCAAATATAATGGTATAACATAGTAAAAAGATGGATTCAATGTATGATAAAGCGAAGTATTGGGAGGAAGAGAAAGGCGAGGAAGAAGGAGCTAAGAATGGGGGAAGGCAAGGGGGAATGAGTGAGCCCTCATTCTCAACAGAAATGACTCAGAGTGGAAATAACATACCCTAGAGAAAAATGAGAAGAGAGAGATGGGATAAGGGGGAATGGGGGAAGGGAAGGAGGTAATAGGTGAAAGAAGAGAGGGAAAATTGTGGGAGAGGGTACTCAGATGCAACACACTTTAGACAGGGCCAGGATGAAAGGAGAGAAAGAGAGAGAGAGAGAGAGAGAGAGAGAGAGAGAGAGAGAGAGAGAGAGAGAGAGAGAGAGAGAGAATAGAATAGAATACATGAGAGTGGGGAGGAATAGAGTGGAGGGAAATACAGCTAGTAATAGCAAGTGGGAAAAATATTGAAGCAGCTTCACTGGTGGATTATGATAAAGAAGACAACTCACCCCAGAGACAGAGCCATTGGGATCTGAGCATAGACTCAAGTACACTTTTTTCTCTCTCTCACTATTTTCACTAAGGTTTCTCATCTTCTTGCAGGAGAGGAGGGTTTATGTTTACTCTTAATAACAAAATTATTGCAATAATATAAAATAAATAAACAAAAATAATACTTTAAAAAATTGAGAAAAAGAAAGAAAAAAGAAAAGTTAAGCATAGGGGCAGCTAGGTGGCATAGTACATAGAGCACTGGCCCTGGAGTCAGGAGGACCTGAGTTCAAGCCAACCTCAGACACTTAATAATTGCCTAGCTGTTTGACCTTGGGCAAGTCACTTAATCCCATTGCCTTAAATTTTGAAAAAATTTTTAAAAATAAATTTAGGCATTAGGATGGAGATGTATTACAGAAATAATACTAAAAATAGTCCTAGAGAAATTGTAGGAGGGAATTTGTTCCTTCCAGAAATTTTCTATTTGAAAGTTCTTTTGAACTGTATGAGTTATTTGTCAGAGTTTTACTGTTCGTTCTTTTGCATGGCTTCTTAATAAAAAAAATTTCTCTTTATATGTTAAAGAAGTTTTGGGAGGCAGAAAATAATACCAATGAGGACTATCTAACATGAAGTACCATTAGGAAAAATAATAGGAAAATTGAAGAAGTTAATGAACAAACTAATTCAGTATATACTAAAACTATATCTACCCAGCATCAAAGCTTTAATAGGATATCATTCTCAGTACCTATCTCCTGAAACAAACTATATTCTATGAATTACTTAAATGGTGTTAAGGATATAGATATAGATGTGAATAAAGATAGGCACCGGAATAGAGAAAAGGATAGGGAAATGGGTAGGTTTTGGGAATGAACCTGGGATTTCACTGATTATGGGAACTCCTATGTGAGCAGACTCCATCTATCAATGCAGATTGGCATTTCCCCTATAATTTATGTAGTCTTAGAGAATGGTAAGAATTAAATTATGTTTCCTAAACTACATTTTACAATCACAATGAGATGTTTCTCAAAAGCTACATTTGAGAAGTAGAGAAGATAGAGGCTGAAGAAACAGGGGAAAGACCCAGAAGTGATAGGAGCAAGTATTTTAATTTATAATTTTTACGAAGTAAGGGCCTTTGACAGTAAAAAACATTTAAATTGGTAAACTGTTGCAAAGGAGCCAAATCTAAGGGGGAAATGGTCTAAGCACTGGCAATAACCATGTTAATATATTAAACATCACATTTTTCTTAACAAATAGACAGTAAACTGGGCATAGGATTACATAAGTGGTGAACTTTCTGAAACATATTTCTGAAATTAGATAATTATTAGTGATGTCAAACTTCTTATTTTTTTCAGAAATCCTTTTTTGATTCACACAGTTTTCAGAAGAATCAGACTTCTGGTGATTTGGAAGTAAATGGATAGATACATTGTGATTGCCAATAAATAGAACCACATCATCAACAATACATTGAATATGAAATGTAGCAAAATGAGACATCATCAAGGACATGTGTGAATAGGAAAGGAATTGGATTTTAAATATTCAAAATATTTGTATAAATTTTGCCTTTATATTAATCCTGAATATGTAATGTTCAAGTATCTCTTAATAATTGTCCTTCTTGGACTCACTTTATCATTTATTTTAGTAGCAGGAGTTAGTTGGCAATTAGCAGGTCCCTATAAATAGGAGCATTGTTCCCATTTGTTTGGCTAGCAATTCAGCTTCCTTCCCTAACTACTAAGCCATTGAATATTGTCCTTTTACATTTCATCTTTCACTCCTTCTAGAACAGAGAATGGACTAAGTGCTGGAAAGAAAGATAAGGCAATGTGAACAATGTGAACAGGCAGAATAGGACTTGCTGGGAGGAAGAGGGCTGATTGCTCCTTGTTCTGTTTTCTTTCCACAGCATATTCCTATGAGAAGGTAAATTCAGTTTTTTAGAGATTATCAAAATCATACAAAGCAATAATTGAAAGTAAAATATTTGCATTCTAATTCCCAAATTCTCACTATATATATACATATATATATATGCCTATTTTCTTTCCCCATTAAACTCCTATCATCCCCCAAAAAAATTCAAAACCATTAAAAATATTTTACAAGTTTTGTTCCCTCTTTCCCACTCCAAAAAAAGGAGATCGTTACAAATGAAATAAACCAAATGGTACTTAAGGGAATGGCTCATTTGTCAAGTGAAGAAATATACAGCAAAGATGTTCTCTATACTCATCAAGGAAAATTGGTATTAGCTAGAGCTCCTTTTCCTGAGAACAGAATTTAATAGTTAAGTACTATGGTGACATTGTCATTATCATCATTTAGGAAGAACTACCATAGTAGATGCCTAACTGAATATAAATTGAAACAGCATTTCACTGATCTAAATATAACTGCAAAGCACACAATTCATACCAATAAGAAATTAGGTGGTTTCCAGTTTGTTACCCCCTAAGGTGCTTATCTAGATTGATCAAAAAAGGTGTTCCTTGTAACTAGTTTATGCACATTTACTTTAGGATTTTTTCAAGGCAATGGGGTTAAGTGACTTGCCCAAGGTCACACAGCTGGGTAATTATTAAGTTTCTGAAGCTGGATTTGAACTCAGGAACCCCTGACTCCAGGACTAGAAGACAATTGATTATAACTATAAGGTGATGAGGAAAAGCAAAAGATTTTAAAGTTGAATTAAGAGGGCCCTTGCCCTAACCCAAATTCCTTCCATATATATAATATATACATTTTTATAATAGAATGTTGTTCAGTCATTTCATGATACTATTTGGGGTTCTCCTGACATAGAACTTAAGTAGCCATCCATTTCTTTCACCAGTCCATTTCACATATGAGAAAACTGAGGCAAACAGTGTTTAAAGACATGCTCAGAGTCACACAAATAAAAAATGTCTGAGTTCATATTTAAATTCAGGAAGATGAGTCTTCTTGACTCTAGAAGTAGCTAGTACTTTATTCATGTGTCACCTTACTGCCCCCTTAAATATAATGCAGAATTTTAAAAAGATGGGTTTTTTAAGAGGTTACCTGATTACCACTTTAGGGAATATCAGGACCAGGCATTCAGACAGGTCTATGATCTCAAAGATCACGTAACTATGAAGGCACTGGCAATAGAGTGTAGTATACCTAGAAGAGAGAAGCCATTATCGACTTAACACCAAATGGAGTAAACCAAGCCATGCATAGAAATGCATGACTCTGTGAGTCTCATGCTCAAATTGCATTCAAATTGTAGTAGTAAGGATGGAAGAAACCTTAGAAAGCAGTGATTCTTTACATTTTCTGTATCATGGACTGCTCTGACAGTCTGGTGAATTCTATAGAACCCTTCTTAGATTCATGTTTATTTTTAACTTATATTTAAAGGAACATTAAATTTCAGTTAGAGGCTCGTGAAAATTATTATATTTTTTCTCATTATTCAAGCTAACAAACCTGTTGAAATTTATCCATCGATTCCCTGGGGGTCTGTAAACTTCAGGATAACTATTTCTATATAGGGTTAATCAAATCCAAGATACTCAGATAAAAAGATTTAAAAAATGGAAACCCAAAGATCAGAGAACTAGAACAGGACTAGACCTTGTGCAAATAAACCAACTAATGAGTAATAAAAGTATCTGTTTCAAGACTTTGAGAATAGCACCTAGAAAATACATCTTAATCAATCAACAAATATTTATTTAGTGCATAATATAAGTTAGGCAATGTGCTAACGAAACTCTGGAGTTTCAAAGAAAAAATCAAAACAAGACAAGAAATAAAACATTTTATTCTCAAAGAGCTAACATTCTGATGGGAATGAAAACAATGTATATACAACCAAATACACATTTATTAAGCAGCTACTATGTAACAAGTATGCTGCAAGGCACCAGGAATGGATAATAAATAATTAATAAAAAGTACAGGTACTGCCTTCAAGGTGCTTATAATCTGAAGGAGGTAGTGGTAGGGAACACCAGGAATTAACCTGTGTTCTTATTCCATGAATTTGAAACCAAGCAAAGCAAAAATGCAGAGGGAGATGAAAGGTAATTGATTGATATTTGGTACTCCATTCCCAGTCCTAAATTCAGAGGAGAAGGGAGGCTAAGAGAATAGTAACAAATGTTGAATAAACAGCTTAGTGGGGAGTTTAAAAGTGATGAGCTTATCCTGAGAGCTCATCTTATTCAATGGAGTTGAAATCAAGCAAAGAAGCAGATGCAGAGTGGAATTATTTTTATGTGCATAATAGTAATGGAGATAAGGTAGAATTAAGAACTGAGTTAAAAATCAGGCCTCTAATACTTACTAGCTATGTGATGATAGGTAAGTCACTTATCCCTATTTGTTTCAGTTTCCTCATCTGTAAAATGAGCTGGAGAAGGAACTGGAAAATCACTCCAATATTTTGCCAAGAAATCCCTAGAGGGGTCATGAAGAATACGACAGGACTGATATGACTGGAAAACAAATATAATAGTAATGAGAGGGATAAATGACCTATTCACACTTTGTTGTTGTTCAGTGATTCAATCTTTTCCAACTTTTCATGACCCTAAGGACCGTAGCCCGCAAGACTCTTCTATCTTCCATTATCTCTCAAAATCTGCCCTAGTTCATATTCATTTTTCCCATAACATTATCTATCCATCTCATCCTCTTCTGCCGCCTTTCTCTTTTCCTTAATTCTTTCCCAACATCAGGGTCTCCCATAATCTCATTATGTGGAAAAAGTATATAAGCTTTAGATTCAGTATTTGACTTTCCAGTGAATAGCCTGAATTACTTTCCTGAAGTTTTGACTGATTTGATTTTCCTGCTGTCCAAGAGACTCTAAAAAGTGTTCTCTAGCACTTCAATTCAAAAGTGTCAATTCTGTGACACTCAGCTTTCCTTGTAGCCCATACATTATTACTACTGGAAAAATCATAGTTTTGAGTATATAGAATTTTGTCAAAAAAGTGTTTCTCTGCTTCTAAGTATGTTGTCCAGATTTGCAATAGTTTCCCTTCCAAGGAGAAAGCATCTTCTAATTTCATAGTGCAGTCACCATTTTCAATGATCGTTGAGTCCACTTTAATAAGAAATATCAGCTATCTTTAAAAAGACTATATTCCTGGCAACAAGTAGATGGTAGCAAAAAGCAACTCCATAAGCACAAGACCAACAGAGACTGTATATGAATGGCACATACATCAGAGAACAGAAATATATCACTCCCATCATATTTTTGGTATGATGAAATCATTAGAGTACAAATACAGTTCTTAAGTATTAAGTCACATTATTTTAATCCTGATCACATTGTTCCTAGTATATGTACCCTTTAGACACCTTTCACTGGTACACACAAGAACTTTTCTATGTACCATTCCATACATGTTTCCTATCTACATAATTACCACATATTTTAACCTCCATGTAAGATCTATTACTACATATTTTGCACACATGACTGTACTCTCCCCACAGATAGTAACTAAACCATAGGAGAATGTATTCATAAGAGAAAGGGGTTAGGGATTTTTTTCTTCCTTATTTATTTGTTTTGTTTTTTATTAAATGATATTTCTTTGAAATATTGTATCCCCTAGTTATCTGGTAAAAGAAAAATAACAGTTCACAAGCTATAGTTTTAATTGGGTCACCACAGAATTACTAAAAACTGGAAGAGCTTTACTGGAAGCCTACAGGTAACAAAATATATATTTTTAATTAAGATGATATTAAAATAAAGGGGAACAAGTGGCACAAAAGAACTTTCAACAGTATATTTAGACCTGAATCCACTTAACTGTGTTGTCCTTATCATGAGTAATCAATTCTTCATATTCTTGAATTCTTTTCTTCATTTGAGAGGAAATATAGTTCATTTGAGGAAATAGAATGTTAAGTTCCTTGAATGATTTTCCTTTTTGTTATTATTTCCAAGACCCTAGCAAAATTTTTTATCAAAAATAGATGAACTGATAAATACTTGTTGAATTGAATTACTTTATTTATAGCAGATGCATCTGAAAACTTAACTAAAGAGTAGCATTTCTTATTGCTTCATTTAAATGTTTTCTCTCAGCAATAATCATAAACAGGTTTTTATTTCAGTGTTCTGCAAAGAAAACTATTTGTAACTTTCATAGATGAAAAATTAAGAATAAACATGGGTCAGAATTGCACCTGTATAAGAAATACAAGTCCTGAATCATATTCCACAGAATAGTAATTTAAATAAATTTTTTTAAAAGTTCTTTTTTTTTAATCCTCCATGATGATTCACTGTCTGTCCCTGAAAACAGAAGAAGCTTCTCATTAATTCTGCTAGTTTGGTGACATGTTCTATTCTCAAAACTCCAGTGATGAATTACATGGAATAACTGAAACATCTATAGAGCAAAACGATAATATAGTAAATGCAGTCTGCTAACTAGGCTTAAATCGAGTAAAGTTATTACATTCCTATCATTTCCTTATAGGTAATAAAAAAGAATTTCTGATCAGATATGTTGTTTCTTTAAGTTTGGTGAGTCTTCATATTATTGTAACCTAGGCAATATTCCAGCCTCACAAGAACTACAAGAAAACTACTCTCTACCATTTACAAATGTACCAAGTGATACCCCTTAACTAGAGGATGAGAAGAAACACTAACAAAGGACTCTTTTCTGCATCCAATAATAAATTCCAACTAAATAGAGAAGATATTTAACATTTAAATATATTACTCTGATTATAGTTATGTTTTAGATGCCATTACTGTCCCTCTTTGAAGAAAGAAAAATATTTTGAGACTGATGGGTTTGTAAGGAGCAGTATCTTTCATTAATCAATGACTATTAGATATTTAACTATACAATATCTGTTTACAATTAAATCAAATGGAAGAAATAAGGGAGTTGTGGAGATAAGTCAAAGGTGGATTTATACCAGTATTTTATAATTATAGCATCACCAATCCTGATCAGATTTATATGTACCTATCACTAAAAGAAATTTAAAGAGGAAGCTAATAGCATTCTAAAACACCAAAAAAATCATAAAGTAAAATCAAAAGAATGAAAAAATAGAATAGAAACTGAAACATCTCATCAGAAAAACAACTGAAATTGGAGAACAGATTGAGGAGAAATAACATAAGAATAGTTAAACTACCTAAAAGTTATAATAAAAAATAATCTTGATGCACTATTACAAGAAATTATCAGAAAAAATTGACCTGATGTTCTAGGACAAGAAGGCAAAGCAGAAATTGAAAAAAAAATCCACCAATCATCATCTAAAAGAGATTCCAGAAGTAATCTTTCAAAGCATCATGGTTAAGGAGAAAATATTGAAAGCAACAAGAAAAATAATTTAAATATCATGAAACTAAAATAAGAATTACACAAGATCTTCTCTTCTACATTTCACCAGGACCAAATAATTTCACTATTTATAAAATAGGTTGAAATCTTAAGATGTTAGGGTCTAGTAAAAAATCTTCAAATGTCATCAATTTGACATATCCTGCTTTCCCAATATGACTATATTCTCAATTTATATTTGTGTAGCCTATGGTGCTCCATTATATCTTTTCATTCAAAAAGAAATCAGTAAGAATATGTATTTTAAGTGAAAACTAAGGTTATAAAGATATTGTGGCTAGGGGACAACATCCACTCAATTACAGCTTCAGTGGATTTCATTTACCAGTTACCCAAAATCCACTCTTATTCAAAGCAAAAAAAAATAATTAATTAGTGCTAAAATTCACAAGACTTGCAATAGTTAAATTTAACAACTCTAATAACAAACAACAAAGTCTGGAAGTGAATAGGATAAACACTTTCAAGTATAAAAGAAAGGAAATTTAATTAACACAAGACTCAAAATAGGTATAATCTGTACAAAACAGAAATTTAAAAAGAAATGGAATAATATATTCCAAAAGACAAAGGAGGTCAAGGAGCAACCCAAAATAGCATGTCTTTCAGACTTAAACCTAATCATCAATGAAAATGTTGGGTATTTGATTTTTAAAAAGAAAGACATATGAAGCATTCATAGAAAAGAGATTTGAGCAAAAATACAACATCTGATTATACAAAAATTTAATGTTTAAAATATTATCCATTACTTAATATTATCTGAACAATCAATAACACAATAAATCCAACTTTTTTTAGAACTTGCCAGTTTCCAAGGTATAAATTTGCACAGCAAAAATTTAACAATTATCATTTCTCAGTGTTAGCAGTTACTCCAACATGTCATTTCGAAAAAAGAAAGAGAAAAAGAACTAAGGAGGAATAGCAGACAGGGAATAAACTAGAAAGTAGAGCTTAAAGAAAAAGAAGTGAAAGGAAAGGTATACATATATAATTCCAGAGTCTAAACTTCCCAACACCTCCCATACTTAAGTCAATTTATTTGTAATGCAAAACTGCAGAATAGAAGGGTAGAAAAAATGAGAAAAGAGAAGTAGAAAATAGAAGGAAATGTGATATACTTTAACTAATGGTAAAGAATGGTCTCACAGCAATTGTAGAATCTATAAGAAAATGGGTAAGGAGACAAGGAAGGAACTGATCTAAGTAAAATAAGAAGGAAAATCAATTCAGTGATAATAAAAGATCCCATAAAAGAATACTATCACTTGTATGTATGTGCTCTCATATATACATACATGCATACACATATAGAAGTGGCAGATCACTATTATAGAACAGGCATAATCTGTAGAGATTTGTTGCTTGTAAAGAATACTTGCTGCTTCTGGCCAAGATGGTAGAGAGAGGACACATACTGTCTTAAATTCTCCTAGCTTTCCCTCAAAACTACTATGAATCAAGCCTCTTAACAGAATTCAGGTCTACAAAACCCAGAGAAGAACCAAGGAGAAGAAAAGGTCTGTGTCAGGGGAACATGGTTGAGCTGGGGGCAGAAAACAGAGAGCCAGCACAAGGGTGGTGGGTGGGGTGAGATCCAGATTAGCTGGAGAATAGCAGCTGAAGCATTTTCTGTGTGCACAGCAACAGGGAGAGCTCCAGCACTGAAGGGTTTAATGTGTGGGGTGGGAAAACTTCAGCCTAGCAGCTAGACATCTATCCAATCAGCTCAACTGCTCTGGAAGAGTAGGGCCACCAGCCTGTGTTTTCAGGAAAGATTCCCTGTTTCCAATTGAGTCTCCTCCCAATGCCATTCCTATGGGAGAAAGAAACTTTTCCCAGAATGAACACTGTAAGATCCCCCATCTCCCCAGGCTCAGGTGTGGGCAGCAGAGCTTCCCAGTGCAGATTGAGGATTATGGAGATTAACTATATAACCCAAGGGCCCAGTTCACATTGATAAAGGATAACTGAGATCTTGTTGCATGCCCCACCCCTTCCACCACTCCCTCAGGCCTATGGAGTGGGCCACTTTTCAAGGTCACTGACACTCCAGTAAAAGCGCCTAGCATCCCCTGCTGGAGGGCCCACTTGGAGTTATTAAGCCCAGTAAGCAAAGCCGGTTGAAATTTCAACTAAAGTTCTGTGAAATAGCCCCTTCACCAACACAAGGTCCTAGGAAAATGAAGAAAGGCCAGAGAAAAATGGGGTCCATTGAATGTTACTTCAAAGACATGGATCCTAACTCAGAGAGAACTAAAACTTCAGAGGAAAATATGAATTGATCTCCAGCCCAGAAAAACTTTTTAGAAGATATAAGGAAGGAGTCTAAAAATCAAAGGGAAAAAGTGGGTAAGAAAACACAAGAAAAAATTAACACTTCAGAAGAGAAAATTATCATCTTGCAAAAAGAAAATGAAAATACAATTGGACAAGTACAAAAAAAAAATAATTCTCTCAAAACCACAACTGGACAAATGGAAAACTCCTTCAAGAATAGAATTGACCAATTGGGAAAGGAGTTACAAAAGGTAAATGAAGAAAATCTTTCTTTAAAAAAAATTGTGGAATCTGTGGAATCTGTGGAAACTAATGACTGTAAGACAAAAAGAATTTGTTATACAAAACTTAAAACAAAACTTAAAAAATGAAAAAAAATAGAAGAGAATGTAAAATGCTTCATCAGCAAAGCAATTGACCTGGAAAATAGATTCAAGAGAGACAATTTAAGAATCACTGGCCTTCCTGAAAACATTAAGGAGAAAAAAAGTCTGGAACCCATTCTTCAAGATGTAGTGAAGGAAAATTACCCTACTATCATGGAACCAGAAGGAAAATCAATTCAGTGATAATAAAAGATCCCATAAAAGAATACTATCAATTGTATGTATGTGCTCTCATATATACATACATGCATACACATATAGAAGTGGCTCAAAAGATCCATGAAAAAGTAGAAAAGGGAAAAGAAAAATTAATTAGGGGGACAATAAAGAGACAGGGGTATGAAGGAGCTTGAAAGGAGTAAATCACATCACATGAAGAGGTTAAAAAGGACCTACTGCAATAGAGGGGAAGAAGGGAGGTGAGAACTGTCTAAATCTTACTCTCAAAAGTTTTGGCTCAAAGAAGAATTAAAGCACCCAAGTTGAAACTTATCTTACCTGTAAGTATTAAGAGGGGAATGGGGAAAGGGGACTGAAAAGAGTTACTGATTTAAGGAGGGGAAAGAAGAAGGTACAAAGGGAAAGGGCAAAGAAAGGGGAGGGGAGCTGGATATAAGGGGTTAAACACACTGAAGGAAGTGATATTCAGAAACAAAATATTGGGAAATAGGGATAAGGGGAAAAGGGCAAAAAAATACAAAAAGAGGAAAAGTAGCTTGAGGGGGCAATAAAGAGTTAGCAATTAAAATTTTGAATATAAATGGAATGAATTCTCCCATAAAACATAAGCAGATAGCTGAGGGGATTAAAAACCAGAATACTACCATATGCTGCTTACAATAAACTTATTTGAAGCAAAGAATACATACATAGTTAAGGTAAAATATTTGAGCAGACCATATTTTGCTTCAACTGAAGGGAAAAATGCAGGGGATACCAATCATTATCTCAGACAAAACAAATGCAAAATTAGATCTCTTAAAAGAGATGAAGAAGGAAAATATATCCTCCTAAAAGGTACCAAGAAGTAATTTCAATACTAAATATGTATGCACCAAGTGCTATAACATCCAGATTCATAGAGGAGAAACTGAATGAGCTACAGGAAGACATGGACAGCAAAACTCTACTGGTGGGAGACCTCAACCTTGCTTTCTCACAGTTAGATAAATCTAACCATAAAATAAACAAGAAGGAAGTTAAGCAGGTAAATTGGATATTAGAAAGACTAGACATGATGGATCCTTGGAGATAATTGAATGGTAATAGAAATATAACTTTTTCTGCAGTACATGTTACCAACACAAAAAAATTGACCATATACTATTGCATTAAGAAACCTCATAATCAAAAGCAGAAAGGCAGAAATACTGAATACTTCCTTTTCATACTACAATACAATAAAAATCAAGTGCAATAATGGGCCATGGAGAGATAGACATAAAACTAATTGGAAATTAAATAACCACATTTTAAAGAATGAGTGGATCAAACAACAAATTATAGATAAAATTAATGATTTCTCCAAGACAATGACAATAACGAGACAACATATCAAAACTTATGGGATACAGCTAAAGCAGTTATTAGTGTATATATTATATCTCTAAATGCTTACATGAATAAAATAAAGAAAAAGGACATCAAAGAAATAAAGATGAAACTAAAAAAATTAGAGAAAGAATAAATTAACTCCCCCAATTAAATACCAAATTAGAAATATTAAAAATTAAAGGAGAAATTAATTTTTAAAAAGTAAGAAACTATTGAATTAATAAAACCAAAAGTTGGTTTTAAGAAAAAAATAATAAAAATAGATAGACTTGGGTTAATTAGATTAAAAAAGAAGAATAAAAAAAATGTAAAAGGTGAACTCATCACCGAGAAGGAAATTAAAATGATAATTCAGAACTATTTGCCCAACTGTATGCCAATAAATTTGAAAATCTAAGTGAAATGGATGAATATTTACAAAAATATAAGTTGCCCAGGTTAAATGAAGAGGAAATTAAATAACTAAATAACCCTATCTTAGGAAAAGAAATTCAACAATTCATCAAGAACTCCCTAAGAAAAAATCTCCAGGGCCAGATGGATTCACAAGTGAATTCTATCAAAAATTTAAGGAACAATTGGTTCCAATTTTATATGAACTCTTTAGAAAAATAGGTTAAGATGGAACTCTGCCTAATTCCTTCTAATACATGAATATTGTGCTGATACCTAAAACAGGAAGAGTCAAAACAGAGAAAGAAAATTATAGACCAATTTCCCTAATGAATATGGATGCAAAAATCTTAAATAAAATCTTAGCAAAGTTATTACAGCAAGTTATCACAAGGATAATACACTATGACCAAGCAGGATTTATTCTGGGAATGCAGAGTTGGTTCAATATTAGGAAAACTGTCAATATAATTGACTATTTCAATAACAAACCTAACAGAAATCAAATGATTATCTCATTAGATGCTGAAAAAGCCATTGACAAAATACAGAACCCATTCCCTTATTAAAAACACTACAGAGAATAGAAGTAAATGGATTGCTCCTTAGAATGATAAGCAATATCTATCAGAAACATCAACAAGCATTATATGCAAGGTGGATAAGCTAGAGGCATTCCCAATAAGATCAGGGGTGAAACAAGGATGCCTGTTATGACCATTACTATTCAATATAGTATTAGAAACATTAGCTTCTGCGATAACAGAAGAAAAGAAATTGAAAGAATCAGAATTGGGAAGGAAAAAACAAAACTTTCAGTCTTTGCAGATTACATGATGGTCTACCTAGAGAACCCTAAAAAAATCATATAACAAACTACTCAAACCATTTAGCAACTTTAGCCATGTTGCAGGACATAAAATAAACCCACATATATCCTCATTATTTCTATATTACTAGCAAGATTCAGCAACAAGAGCTAGAAAGAGATATCCCATTTAAAACAACTTCAGACAACATAAAATACTTCAGAGTCTATCTGTCATGGAAATCTCAGAAACTTTATGAAAATAACTATAAACTCTTTTTACACAAATGAAATAAGATTTAAATAATTAGGCAAATATCAACTGCTAGGCCCAGCTAATATAATAAAAATGACAATTCTGCCTAAATTAAATTACTTATTTAGTGTCATACCAAACTTCTCAAAAATTACTTTAATGAGCTAGAAAAAATTGTAACTAAATTCATATGGAGAATCAAAAAGCCGAGAATATCAAGGAATTTAATGGGAAAAAAATGGCTTAGCTTTACCAGATCTAAAATTATATTATAAGGCATCAGTCATCAAAACTGTCTGGTATTGGGGTGGCTAGGTGGTGCAGTAGATAGAGCACTGGCCCTGGAGTCAGGAGTACCTGAGTTCAAATCCAGCCTCAGACATTTAATAATTACCTAGCTGTGTGACCTTGGGCAAGCCACTTAGCCCCACTGCCTTGCAAAAACACTAAAAAAACTGTCTTGTATTGCCTAAGAAATAGAGTGGTGGGAGGACAGCTAGGTGGCATAGTGAATAGAACACTGGCCCTGGAGTCAGGAAGACCTGAGTTCAAATCTGACCTCAGTCACTTAATAATTACCTAGCTGTGTGACCTTGGGTAAGTCACTTAACCCTACTGCCTTGCAGAAAGAAACAAAGAAAGAGAGAGAGAGAGAGAGAGAGAGAGAGAGAGAGAGAGAGAGAGAGAGAGAGGTGGATCAGTGTAATGGACTAGGTGCAAAAGAGACAGCAGGAAATGATTATAGTAATCTCCTGTTTGATAAACCCAAAGAGACCAGTTTCTAGGATATGAGTTCATTCTTTCATTAAAAGTTGCTTGGAAGATAGTAGGGCAGAAACTTGGATTAGACCCACATCTCACAACCTATACCAAGAAAAAATCAAAATGGGTGCAGAATTTAGACTTAAAAAACAATATTATAAGCAAACTAGTAAAAAAAAAGGAATAGTTTACCTGTCAGATCTATGGGAAGGGGAGCAGTTTATGACCAAGAAAGAGATAGAGAAATCATAAAAAACAAACTGAATAATTTTGATTGCATTAAATTAAAAAGCTTTTGCACAAACAAAACCACTGCAAGCAAGATCAAAACAAATGTAGTAAACCAGGAAACAATTTTTCCAATTAGTGTTTCTGACAAAGGCTTCATATCTAAAATATATAGAAAACTGAGTCAAGTTTTTAAAAAATGAAGCCATTCCCTGATTGACAAATAATCAAAGGATATGCAAAGGCAATTTGCAGATGAGGAAATCAAAGTTATCTATAGTCATATGAAACATTGCTCTAAATCACTACTTATTCGATAAATGTAAATTAAATCATCTCTGAGGTATCATCTCACACCTCTCAAATTGGCCAATATGATTAGAAAGGACAATGATCAATTTTGGAAGTGATATGGGAAATCTGGGACAATGCATTGTTGGTGGATCTGGGAACTGATCCAACCTTTCTGGAGAGGAATTTGGAATTATGCCCAAGGGGCAATATAAATGTACATGTCCTTTGACCTGGCAACACCCTGGGTCTATACCCTGAAGAGATCATGAAAAAGGGTAAAAATATCACTTGTACAAAAATATTCATAGCAGCTCTATTGGTGGTGGCAAAGAATTGGAAATCAAGGGGATGTCCATCAATTGTGGAATGGCTAAACAAATTGTAGTATATGTATGCTATGAACAACTATTGTTTTATTAGAAATCAGGAGAGATGGGATTTCAGAGAAACCTGGAAAGAGTTTCATGAATTGATGCTGACTGAGATAAAAAGAACCAGAAGAACATTATACACTCTAACAACAACATGGGGATGATGATGAACCTTAATGGACTTGGTCATTCCATCAGCACAATAATCAGGGTCAATTTTAGGATATCTGTGATAAGGAATACCATTGGTATCCAGAGAAAGAACTGTACAGTTTAAACAAAGACCAAAGATTTTTACCTTCAATTTAAAAAAAAAAAAGTTGTCTCAGCTACTATAAAATTTTGCTATCTCTAATATTTTATTCTTCCTCAAGGATATGGTTTTTTTTTCTCTGAATACGTTCAATTTTCATCAATGCATAGAATGGAAACAATGCAAAAATGATGAGATAGCCTTCTGTTAAGGGGAGGGGGAAGGAAGGCAGGAGGCAATTGTAAAATTCAAAACTTTGCAAAAAATGATTGGTATAATATTGGAAAACAAATAAAATATTTATATATAAAAAGAATACTTCCTTGGAGAAAGCCTTATAACCACATCCTGACTCAGAAAAATGAAACACCACTCAGTGGATGGGGGGAGTGGATTCAGAAGAGTGGAAGACCTTGGAATCAAAGTGAATATGTCATAGAAAATGGTAAGAAAATTATTAAAGAAGAGCAGAGGAAAACATTGGACTACATGATCAAGGATACAAAAAATTTCCACCATGGGAAATTACTCCTGACCTCATCATCTCCCACAGAAACTGATACATTCAATAGTGAGGCAAAACATAAAGAAGTGTAAAAGAGCAAGATCTGTGAGGCTATAATGGAATTTGTGAAGAAAAGGAAACTCTGGGCGGCTAGGTGGCGCAGTGGATAGAGTGCTGGCCCTGGACTCAGGAGTACCTGGGTTCAAATCCGACCTCAGATGCTTAATAATTACCTAACTGTGTGGCCTTGGGCAAGTCAATTAACCCCATTTGCCTTGCAAAAACCTAAAAAAAAAGTAAACTTAAGATTAGCACTTTAGAATGTTCCACTCTGATATATTTGACAGGATGGGAGAAGGAGAGAGGTAAATTTAGGTAATGTAAAAAACAAAAGATATCAATAAACATTTGGGTTTTGTTGGGGTTTTTTTTTGCAAGTCAATAAGGTTAAGTGTCTTGCCCAAGGCCACACAGCTAGGTAATTATTAAGCATCTGAGGTCGGATTTGAACCCAGGTCCTCCTGACTCCAGGGCCAGCGCTCTATCCACTGCGCCACCTAGCCACCCTTAAACATTTATTTTTTTAAATCATTTAATCTATTTTCTCACTCCATGAAGGAATAAACACCAGCATTTCTGAAATATGGGCATCTAGCTTCCCTCTCTATAGCTTTTAAAATAAGTAAGTCACTGATTTTATAATCTATTACATGTTATTACAGATAATTTTTACTAGAAAACTTTGTTACATTCATTTTATATCTTTCTTGCTGCAATTCAACTCATTGGTTAAGGTTTCACTGGCTTATTCAAATAGAATAAAACTAAAACATTTTATAAAACATAATGCTTCAAATATTTGAAAATAAAAAAAATTTGAATATAGTGGGCCATATCTTAAATTCACAAGAATTTATTTCCTCTCATGTAATAGTTTCCTTGCCCCCTAAATATGCTCTCCAAGTTGTTGCTTTAGTCTTTTTAAAGGTTGACATTCAAAAACCATATTTCAGATATATTCACCAACACATAGTAACACTTAACTTACACTTAACCCCCTTAAATTCAATTCAATGTTTCTATTAAAGGAGCCTCAGATTATATTAGCTTTTTTTAGCAACTGTGTAAAATTGCTAATTCATTCTAAGTTTGCATTGAATAAATGAAAAATCATTTATGAACATTTACCCTGTGTCAAGCACTGTGTTTGGTGGTGTGGATACAAATATAAAATGAGACAGACATATCCCTGATGCAATTTACAATCTGATAGGGGAAGACAATACATATAGAGAATTAAAAGTTGGAAAGAGACTGGGAAGCAGGTCATAAAATATTTTGTATCCCTGTGACTTGGCCAGGGAGATTAGATATGGCCAGGAAATGGCATGGTGATCTGGTTCCAGGTAAGATAAGACAAAACTGTTTTCTCAGAAGGTAATGTTTTTTGTTTCATGTGAACAAGTCAGAATGCCCCCACTAGTATTCATATAATTTATTTCTTTAAATTCAATACATATTATTTATCCCTTC
The DNA here is from genome assembly GCF_037893015.1 of Macrotis lagotis. NCBI lineage: Eukaryota > Metazoa > Chordata > Mammalia > Peramelemorphia > Peramelidae > Macrotis > Macrotis lagotis. The sequence goes on along the minus strand of NC_133658.1, from coordinate 671,229,160 downwards.
AAAGTTCTGTGATCCAATATAATAGCTCCTCTCAGCTTTTGTCACCTGCATATTTGCTTAACATGCATTCAATATCTTCTTATAAGTTCCTGATAAAAATGCTGACCAGGACAGGGTCAATTATCAGGCTTTTACAGCCAGTATTCAACTTCCTTTGGGACTTATTGTTCAGCTCCTTTCCTTCCCAGTTTCTTTTCCTTACACTAGACTGCTCCCAATTATATTATTTCTGTTTCAGCCACCTTCTGCTTTTGCTTTTCTCTTTCTGGACTTCATGCTATTCAACCCTGGCATTTGATATCTAAAAGGAGAATGACTTATTTCTGCAGTCATCACTGATCATTTATTGAATTCCTACTAAGAGTTAGGGATACCCAAAAAGAATAAAAAACAGAGGTAGCTCTGTGACTCAGTGAATAGAGCACTAGACCACAGGAAGACCTGAGTTCAATTCACACTGGACAAGTCACATAAACACTGTCTGTCTTGGTATCCTTATCTATAAAAATCAGGATAATAGTAGTACCTACCTCCTAAAATTTTTTGAGAGGAAAAATGAGTTTTAATATTATTAAAAGCTTTGTAAAACTGAAAATGCTATTAAAACACTATATATTTTAAGGAACTAAAATACAATAAGACTAGCACTCTCCAAGTGGAAATTAGATAACCACTATGCTGTTTAAGAGAGGATTACAGGGCAGCTAGGTGCAGTGGTTAGAGCACTGGCCCTGGAGTCAGGAGTACCTGAGTTCACATCCAACCTCAGACATTTAATAATTACCTAGCTGTGTAACCTTAGGCAAGTCACTTAACCTCATTGCCTTGCAAAAACCTAAAAAATGCCTATTTAATTTCAGATTGGACTAAGTGTTAACAGCATTCATAAAATACATTAAGGCTTTATAAAACTCATTTTTATAACAACCTTATACACTGAATAGTATACATATTATTTATTCTTATTTTTCAAATAAGGAAACTGAGGCACAGAAGGTAAAAAAAATCAATTATAGAGCCAGGACTTGAACCAAAGTTCAAGTTCAGTTTGATTTCATATTTAATACTTTTTTTGATGGTACCAAGCCCTTTCCCAATTGAACATTTGTCCCTTCTAGTTCTCAGATTCTGTGTTTTCTGTTACTTAAAATATGAATAGTTGGCCTAGCATTAATCTCAGAGAACCATGAGACTCTGCTTCTTTCAGAAGAAGTAGGTGATCCTCCAGATTAGTGATTTAGTCTATAGCTGTTCCCCACTTCATAATTCTTCCACCATCCTTCACACTGCCCATTAAACACATTTCTCTATTTCTGGTACACACATAAGTGTGAGTTCCAGGACAAGGAGACCTGTCTCACGACATGCAAAATATCCAGGATCATATGTCACATATTGAACTCTATCATCTCATATTTTCTCTCTTATAGCAGTGGAATTTGGTATTGAGATATCAGTATGGTGACTGACCTATCCTATCTCCTATTCTCAGAATCATTCCAAATTGTTTTTTTTATAAATACCCTTTTCTGTTTCACATATGTGATGTAGTGCCAACATCCAGCACCAGAAAATTTTCTGAAGATATCTGTCAAGTTCACTGTGCCTTTATCAGGTTCTGATGGCTAGGTTCTATCTCTTCATTTATGATATAGTTAATTTACTAGTCAGAAGAGGAGAACAAATCGAGAATTCCAGTTCTTAACTATTCTCAATCTGAAGTTGCACAAAAACAAACATCCTATTCCTGTTTCTATGAGGAATAGAACAGTGTCAGACAATATGGACTGGAAACATGGTTTCTCCACCATTGTTTTAAGAATTACAGGTACCATAAACCTACCACTAGACTTCTCCTCAATTTGACTCTGTCACTTAGCAAGATTTAAAATTGTACCTATCTTTGTACTCTATGGAACTGAAATAACATGCTAATAAAATGTCCCAGATTGTAGAGTGTGAGTGTGCCTGTCAGAAATCTAATGTCAACAGTGGCAAAGGGAAAATACTTTAGAGAACAATCTTTCTCTTTTCACTAGCACAATTTGTGTAACATTCATCCAATGCCTATAATTTCTACTAGTTAGGGGAAGAAGAGGGAAGGGATAAAAGTGGGGAGAAGGAGATAACCAAAACCATTGCCCATTATATTTTAATGCAATTGTGTATATCTAGAGGCTGAAAAAATGGAATAAGAAGGCAAAGGGAGAGATTGAGGAGGGAGGAAAAAGGAGAGAGGAAAATTGAAAGGAATCTTGAGAAGGGAAGGGAGGGAATTATTGTAGATAGAGATCCGGACCTGGAATCAGAAAGTCTTGGATTCAAGTCTAGTCCCATTGCTTATACATACTAACTATGTATACATAAATATATTATGTATATCAGTATTTTTTTATACATCCTAGTTAAACAGCCATGGGAAAATCAGTTACCTTCTCAAAGCCCCAGACAACTCTCAAGGACTATGAATTAAAGAGGGGATCCTTATTTTTATTTTTGGAAGAATTTTCCAAGTCAGGAGTTCCCTTTACTCTTTAGAAATCACAGCTGTCAATCAGAATTTTCAATATAAAGTTAGTCAAAATAGATTCAACTTGTACATGAGAAGCTGAAAGGGAGAGGGAGAGAGACAAAGAGAGAAAGAGACAAATTCTCTAAGTAGTCAAATTGTATTTCCTAATCTGAAAATCATGCTAATTCCAAGTACTCTCACTGGGGAATCTGTAATTTAAAACTGTCTGAAACCATTTAAGGTTTAATCTTAACGTCAACCCTTGCAGAGCAATTATATAGCAATTTCCACAGGTCCTTTAGGAGACCTATGCTGCAGAGTGGTGTTGAATCAATTTTCCCAGGAGAGACGCACTATTTCACATGAGGCAAATTACTCAGGGTATCTATATTCTGAAAACAGGCTGACTTTCCAAAACAAAAATATGATTTTTTAAAAAATCTATTCTTAACTTGAACACACATTATCAATTATATGCATGATTACCTAAATTTTAGGAATTTGGATTCAACCTTGTTATACATCTTTTTTCAATAACTACAAAAGTAGATTTTTTTTTTTCTGACTCCATTCAAATTTTCATCAGGGTATATTTTTTCTCTGACCTTACCATACTGTTTGATTAGAGATTTTCCTCATATTTAGATAAATAAATAGGAAGATTCTGCCTATTGATAAATTATTCTTGAGCCTCCCTTGCCAATAAATTCCCTAGATGAAAATTCTCTCTTAGCATAGTTCTTATTTTAATACTAATTCAAAAAAGAGTTAGAGATATCTGAAATTATAGCTTACTCTGTTTTCATTGTCTTCCAATGGTGCATATTTTTCTCAATTGATAAGAAAACTTCAATTTTGAATAACTGATTAAAAAAATAAATATATCAATGCTGCTGTAATTCAATATATTATCACTTTTTTTCTTTTAAAAGTGCTATAGATTCCATAAATAAAAGTGACTTATAAAGTGACTGAAATGAGACACTGCACTGGGCAAAGCTTATTTATAGAATCAGGCAAAGAAGGAAAATAGCACTGGCATAGAATGGACATGATCAATAATCAAATGTTATCTCTTTTTTAAGTTTTAATTTTTTTAATTTTAATGATTTCTCTCCTTAAATGTTGAGTTCCAAATTTTCTCTTTAACTTCCATCTCCTCACCAACTACAAGAAAATCAAGTAATACAATACCACTTATACATGTAAAATCATGCAAAGCACATTAGTCACATTTTAAAAAAGAAAAAAGTGAGAAAATCATGTTTCAGTTGGTATTTAAATTTCATCAACTCTTTTTCCTGGAGGTAAACGGAATTTTTTCTCGTCATAAGTCTTTCTGAATTTATTGTTTTACATCATTGTATTGATCAGAGTAACTAAGTTGCAGCATTGTTGTTGTTATTATAACCAAGGTTTTTCCCAAGCATCTCACTTTACTTTGCATCAGTGCATATGAGAGAGGTAGAGGAAAAATTGGTGGGGGGGAAGTAGAGTGATAATAAAATTGTTAGCCAACAGTTAGGTAAAAGAGGCTAAAAATACTGAAGAAAATAGCACTTTAAAAATCAGAAATGGACAAATGCTTTTTTAAAAGCACAGAAAATAACTCCTTAAAAAGCAGAATCAACAAAATGAAAAAAAGTTACAAAAACTCACTGAAGAAAATTATTCTTTCATTTTTTAAAAAATTGCCTAATGGTTTATCTATCTTATTGGGATATTTTTTTTTAGGATTTTGCAAGGCAAATGGGGTTAAGTGGCTTGCCCAAGGCCACACAGCTAGGTAATTATTAAGTGTCTGAGGAAGGATTTGAACTCATGTACTCTTGATTCCAGGGTCAGTGCTCTATCCACTGCACCACCTAGCCACCCCATTATTGGGATATTCTCATAAAATCAGTTTATATTTTTATTTTTAGTTCAATGTATTTCTTACTTTCAATTTTATTAGCCTCCTTTGAGTTTCAGGATTTCCAGTTTTATGCTTAGCAGAGGATTTTTAATTTTATTTCTAGTTCTTTTTGATCTGTTCTTTCTCTGTTTTATGTATGTAAATGTTTAAAGAAACATTTTTCTCCACTGATTTGACTGCATCCCACAAATTTTGATATATAGTCTTAATTGTTATCATTCTCCTTAATGAAACTAATGATTCTTATTGTGATTTGTTCTTTGAGTTACTCATTCTTTGGAAATAGATTATTTATTTTTCAAATAATTTTAAACTGTTTCCATGAACATTTATTGAATATGATTTTATTGCACTGGGATCTGAAAATTTCACATTTAAGATTTTTCTCCATTTGTGAGGTTTTCATATGTCCCTTTTTTTGTAAAGGTGCCATGTACAGCTGAAATAAAGGTATATGTCTTTCTATTTCCATTCAGTTTTCTCCAGAAGTCAGTCATATCTAACTTTCCTAGATTCTATCCATCCTCTTAACTTTATTCTCATTTATATTTTTGGTTATATTCATCTAGTTCTAAACGGGGAGGTGTCTATTAGTACATTTTTACTATATTTTACCTCAAATAACTCATTTAACTTTTATTTGTTATACCATTTGATGTAGAAATGTTTATTATTGATATTACTTCATTGTTTGTCTTCATTGTCTTAAATGTAATTTTCATGTTTATCTCTTTTAATTAGTTCTAATTTTGATTTTTCTTTGACTGTGATCATAATTACTACTCCTGTTTGGTTTCTAACATCACCTGAAACATAATAGATTCTACTCCATCCCTTATTTTTGTTGCACATATCTCTGTTTTAAGTGTTTCTTATAAACAACATATTTTTTGAATTCTCATGTTTTAATCCATTTTACTATCTGCTTCCATTTTATATATAAATTCATCCCACTCATATTCACAGTTATAAATACTATGTTTCTATCTTATCATTCTCACCCCCCATTTATTCTTTTACATTCTGTATTTAGCCTGTCCTTCCCCCCAGAGACTGTTTTGGCTCTAACCACTGCTTCCTTTAATCTGCCCTCCTCTTTTCAGGCTTTTTTCCCTATCTCTAAACCCCTTCTTATCCTACATCCCCATAACGTAAGACACATTTCCATTCCCAAATGAATCTGTATATTTTCCCTTCTGTGAACCAAATATGATGAGAATGAAATTCAAGCATTGCCTAACACCCTCCCATCTTCCCCTCCACTATAGGAGGAAGATTCTTCTTTGTGTGCTTCTTTTATGTGAGATATTTTTTTCCTATTTTACCTTTCCCTTACTCCTTCTCCACGTGCTTCCCTCTTCCTACCCCCTTAAGGTTATTTCTTTGAAATTATCCTATCATAGTTAACTAACATTTGTGCCCTCTGTCAATGTGTATCCTCTTCCTACTTGTCCTAATAATGTTACAATTATAGGTGTTACAATATAAACTTTCCATAAGGAAAGTAAGCTGTTTAACTTTAGTGAATTTCTTATGACTTCCTTTTCATTTTTTTGGCTTCTCTTTAGTCTTTTATTTCATTGTCAAATTTCCTTTTTAGCTCTGATCATTTCATCAGGTCATTAAATGCTTGAAAGTCTTTTATTTCATTAAATATTCATTTTTCTTCTGAAAGACTACATCCAATTCTTTTGGATAAGTATTTCTTACTTGTAATCCTAGTTCCTTTATTTTCTAGAATATACATATTCTAAGCCCTCTTATTTTTTATTGTAGAATCTTTTGTTATTCTGACTGTGGCTACACAATATTTGACATTTTTTTGACTACTTGAAGTATTTCTCTTTCACACGAGAGTTTTGGAATTTAAGTAATATTCCTGTAAGTTTTTGTTTGAGATCTCCTTTTGGAGGTGATTAGTGAATTCTTTCAATTTTAATTGTGCTAGGGGCAGCTAGGTGATGCATTGAATAGAGCTCTAACCCTGAAGTCAGGAGAACCTACACTCAAATCCAGCCTCAGATATTTAATATTAAATTGACCATGGGCAAGTTATAATAATAATACTGGCAATTTCTATTTTGCTCTCAGGTTCTAAAATGTCAAGATAATTTTCCTTGACAATTTCTTGAAAGTTGATATCTAGTTGATATCTATTCTTTTCTAATCATGAATTTAAGGTAGTCCAATGATTCTCAAATTATCTCTCCTCAATTTATTTTCCAGGGCAGTTGGTTTTCCAAAGATATTTTTCATATTTTCTTCTATTTATATTGTTTTATGTTGTTTCATTGTTTATTAATGGAGTCATAACTTCCATAAGTTAATTTGCCCAATTTTAATCTTAAGTAATATTTTTTTTCATTAGTTTTGTACCTCTTTTTTCCATTTGACCAATTCTGCTTTGTAAGATGTTGTTTTCTCTTGTTGATTTCCCTTTTGCCAGTCTTATCTTTTTTAAACTCTTCAGGAAATTTTGTGTGGATTGTGTCCAATTAGCAATTTTCTTCAAAGTTTTAGTTGTAACTCTTTTTACATTTGTGTCTTGGTTTTTGAACTTTACATTGAAGTTGGACTCTACTCATCTGCAGATAAGGAGACACTGTCCCGATTGTAGGATATTTTCAGAACTATTTCTGAGAGTCTACAAGTTTTCAGGGATTCAAGGAACTATGATCCAGGAGATATGTGGTCACTTCTCTCCTGGTCTGCACTTTGTTCTTTACTCAAGAAGGTCCCTTGTTCCCCTGAAGTCACGAGTTCTAGTGCTCCTCTCTGCTTTCAAAATTTGACCAGGGCCCCTGTTCCTTTGTGATCAATAACAAGCAATCTTCTTTTCCCTGGAATTGCAACCCAGAATTATTTTTGGGCCAAAAGCATGCCTTTTTATAATTACAAGATTATCAGTGAGTCCTTAGTTGTCAAATTCCATGGAGTTTTATCAGTTTTCATCCTCCATGTCAAGACCTAATTAATGCCTAATATAACATGAGTTCTACTAAGTGCTCCTTCAATCCTAGAAAGTCAGTGTACAAGGAAAATGCATGCCTGTGCTACCTGAGATGTCTGAGTTGTAAGGACCATGTGATTTCATTGTGATTCTTCTCTAATTTCCCTGTGACAGCTAAGATTCACTTTTTAACTCATTTTGAGTAGTTGTTTAAGTCCCTGACTACCTCTAGGCTGAAACCTCCTAAAACTGCTGCTATTGCCTCCTCTAAGGCTTGTCATTGGTTCAGCTACAGCATGTATGCTCTCCAGAAAGGCCTCCAATCTGGTGTCATAGAAATTTCCTGCAAGTTTCTAAATTGTCTTAAGCTAGAAAAATGCTTCACTCTGACCTTTTGTTGGTTCTGCTGCTCCAAAATTTTATTTGAGGCATTATTTTAAAGTTTTTTTAGATGAATGTTGCTAGAGTTCAGATGGATTATTGTCTCTATTGTATCAAATTGTCTCCTGATATTTTTCTTGAATTTGAAGAAATGAATATTAATGAAATATGATTGATTTTTAGCAAGAGACTGTTTCTATGATGAAGAATGTTTTATTTTCCAAAGAATTCTTTTCCATATTCTTCCTCAAAACCATTCTTACATTTAACTCTCTCATACAGAAGTTGGAATGGGCCAATCATGTAATGAAGCAGTCTCTTGGTTACCCACAACACAACCATTGGGAACCATAAACACTAAGATAGATAGATAGATAGATAGATAGATAGATAGATAGATAGATAGATAGATAGATATAAAAAGCAGAATTAGAATAAACATAGTGAGGGAAGGAGAGAGGGAAAGGGAAAACTCCCAGGAAGGACAAAAAGGAGTTCTTTTGTCCAATAGACATAAAAGAGTTTCTTAAAAACCACAAGCATTGGAAGAAATTGCTAAAGAAAAAAAGTTGGAATCCTTGACAGCTTTATAAAGAAGTAGATAAAACTTCAAATGTAAGAAAATCATGACTTTCAAGTATTTGATGGATTTTCCCTTTCCACAACTCCTTCGCTATCAATAAGTGATATCTCCTATTTACCCAAAAAGACTGAGGTAATATATCTTCCACTTCCTTCATCTCTTCTCCTTTCCAATGAAATTGAAACATTCATCTAAGTTATTTTGCTTCCCTATCATCTCAGAGACTGAAGTGGTCTACCTTATTATAAAGATTAGTTCCTCTATGATTTCCTTTGAGTCCAACTCCTTGAAATTTTGTTCCATTCATCAGCTTGTCTCTAGCCTTAATCTCTCCCTCTCCCACCAAAACTTGACTGGTCACTCCATTTTAAAAATAAAACATCTTTGATTCTCTTATTTTCAAGACATTATCATATATTTTCCTTTCCTGCCACTCCTAAACTTCTAGAAAGTATGGTCTACATTTTCTTGCTCCATTCCTTCACTGATACTTTTCAACTCCTTACAATCTAATTCTCAAATCCCAAAAGTATGCCTTCTCATAATTCCAAGATTTTCAATAATCCCTTAGTTGCCAAATTCCACGGCCTTTTCTCAGTTTTCATTTTCCATGCCAATACCTAGTTTGTGCCAAATATAACCATGAGATCTACTAGTATTCCTTCAACCTAGAAGTCAATGCACAAGGAAAATGCCCTCCTGGGCAACCTGAGATGTCTGGGATTACAAAGACCATGTGATTATAACATGATTCCTCTCTAACTGGTTTCCCCTACAAAAATGGAAGGAGGTAGCTATTATCTCAGGAATTATCAATAAACTAAAACTTTGGTGGGGAAAAAGTTGTTTCCCTACAGAAAAAGTTTCAATAATACAAATATTTCCTATCACTAAGAAGAGGAATCTATATTGAAGTCAGGAAGTTATATGACTGTCACCTTTAAGATGACAGTCCCTCACCTTCTTCCTTGATGTTTGATTAGCTCTACCAAAGGTCTTGGTCTATGCCTGGGTGTCTAGTTACTATAAGTTTAAAAGTATGTAAATTGGTAGAGTAGCAAGCTGAAAACCTGCTGATCCTCCAGGGGAAGATTTTCTTCCTGTTCCAAGATTCAGACAATTTTCTCTAGCTCTTCATGGTAAATAACTCAGCTACAATCTTGGAGCAGCTCCGGCATATTCAGAAAAAAATTGTCCACAGTCTTGTAGAAGTGCTTCAAATAAAATTCCCAGAGATTTTTTCCCCTTCTTTTCTCTTTAAATTATGTAAATATTTTTATCTGTGGCTTGAGAATCATGAAGAGACATGAACATTTTCCTATACAAAGGATGATTTAAAAAAGAAGAAAGTATATGAAACCATGAATCTACAATATATGACTTGCTCAATTCTCTTTTTTAATTTATTTTTTCTATCCATATGTTCATATATATTTTTAAGTTACAAAATTTCCCTCCACCCTCCCTTCCAACCACCCTCTCCTCAACAGCAAACAATCAGGTTAGCATTGTATATAAATATATATATGTATGTATATAAATATATATGTATATGTTATATATGTGGAAATATGTATGTATGTATATATAATATTATATATCATTATTTGATAAACATGTTTACAGATTAGTCATTTTCTATATGAGGAATTAGGATTAAGAGAAAGAGATATATAAGAGATTATTATTTTTTAGGTTTATTTCTGCAAGGCAATGGGGTTAAGTGGCTTGCCCAAGACCACACAGCTAGGTAATTATAAAGTGTCTGAGGCTGGATTTGAACTCAGGAACTTGTGACTCCAGGACAGGTACTCTATCCACTGTGCCACCTAGCCATCTTCCATAAGAGATTATTTTTATAAAATGCTCATCAGATTCTGAAGAGTTATTTTTTGTTTTTGTTTTTGTTTGATTTTGTTTTGCTTTGTTTTTCTTTCTCTGGATAGGGATAACATTGTCCATAGCTGGTCTAATACAGTTGCCCTAGTTCTCTGAACTGCTGAGGAGAGTTGCTTCCATCAAGGCTGTTCATCTCACATTGTTGTTGTTAATAAGTGCATTGTTCTCTTAGTTCTGCTCCTTTTGCTCAGCATCAGATCCTGTAACTCATTCCTTGCCTCCATCTATTTATGGTTTCTGTTGAATTCTTTAAAGAGTATATGTTAAAACATGGTTATGCCAACTCTGCCTTTCTTTTCTGGATCCTCTTCTCAATTCTTCTGCTCTCATCTTTCTATTTACTCATATGTTTCATTAGCACGCTTTCTTTTTTTCTCATTCCTTTTATTTAAATTGCTATTGGCAAATACTTACACAACCAGCACACAAAAATTTTCCTTCCTCCAACAAATACTCTCCAGTTAGGCCTAGACCAACATCTTACAGTATAAAACATAATGGTTGCTGGCTTCTTGTCCTTCATTATCGAAGAAGGACAAAACTAAATCTCTAGGTTACAGATAAGTTGTAATGTCTCCAACTGTGACTGATCAGACCAATACAAGTTCAGAATGCCCAACTATAGGTTGGGCACAAATAGTCCATGGGGAACACTGGGAATGGGTAGTCTAAACTTAAAAAATCATGCATCCATTTGGCTGCTTCAATTCTGCCTTGTTCATCACAGCAACCTCTCTTCATAAAGTCATGTCATGCTGAGTGGTCCTATGCCAGTATCTCTATCATGCACAATCAGTTCCAAAATTCTTAAGAGACTTTCAAAGTGCTCAAGTTTTGCTTCTTCTGATCCCTCTGTGACTCTGTGGTTATATTTGCCCTATGTGACAAAATTGTCTTTTTAGCAAACATATGTTTGGTATTCTAACAATGTGGACAGCTCATCATGGTTGCATTCTCTGTAGTAATGTGTGAATGCCAAGCGGTTTAGCTCAAGAAAGGACCTCAGTGTCTGATATTATATCTTGTCATAGAATCTTCAGAATTTTCTTAGGACAATTTAAATGGAAATGATTCAGCTTCCTATAGATAGTAGTTTCTGAGGCATACAACAATGAGTTCAGCACAATGGCTCTGTATACCTTCAGTTTGGTAGTCAGTTTAATATCTCTTTTCTCCACTTTTCTTTCAGATTCTAAGCTAGTTCTGACTTTTATGTGTCAACTTCATTATCAACATATACCTCCCTGGAAAGTATTCAAAACTTCTCCCTTAACTGTAACTAGTGGTAGCACATATGAACAGTGTGATGTTGGCTGATTGAGTACAAATTTTCTTGGTGTTGTTAGAGCAAAATTAGCACAATCAGCAGAGAATTGATCCATACTTTGCTGCATCTCAGCTTCAGAGGCTGCAATGAATGTACAACCATCTGCAAACAGAAGATCGTGCACCAACACTCCCTCTACTTTTGTCTTGACTTGTAGCCTTTTCAAGGTGAAGAATTTACCAGAAGTACAATAGCTGGTCTTGATGCTATATTCATCCTCAGTGAAGGCATTTGATAGCATGATTGAAAATATCATCCTAAAAGCAAGGGAGCAAGGTAACAGTCTTTTTGCTTGGTGATCAAGAAATTGCAAGAGAATCATCCCATTCATTATCCAGAACATGGACAAGAATGCCATCATGAAATTGATGTACAAAACTGATGAAATTCTCCAGGCAGCCAAATTTGACATAATTTCCCATAATCCCTCAAATAATTTGGTTAAATCTACAAACATTTTATGCAGACCCTGTTCTGTTTCTGGATTGTCTCCTGGAATTATCAGGCAGCAAAGTCCATATCAACTGCTCCTTGACCCTTTCTGAAACCACACTGACTTTCAGATAGGTAACCATTTTCCAGGTGAAAGATCAGCCTATTATTGGAGGATTCTGGCAAGAATCTTAGCAGCACTAATTAAGAGAGAAAAATCCCAGTGATTGTCACAGAACAAACTATTCCTTTTATCTTTATAGAGAAAAACAATGGAGGCATTCTTGAATTGCTGAATTCCCTCACATCATATGACCTGTAAAATTTCAATCACCTTTTGTATGAGTAATGAACCCCTCCCCCAACCCTGCCCCGAGCAGCTAGGTGGTGGTACAGTGGATAGAGCTCTGGCCTTACATTCAGGAGGATGGGAGTTTGAATCTAGCCTCAGACATTTGCCACTTAACAAGGCTGTCTCCAGTCATCCTGATTCATATCTGGCCCCTGGATCCAGATGGTTCTGGAGGAGAAAGTGAGGATAGTAACTTAGCATAGCACCCCCTCACTCAAATCCAATTCACATACCTGACATCACTTCCCCTGAAGTTGTGGTCTTGTTCAAAAAATGAAGGATGGGGGCAGCTAGGTGGTGCAGTGGATAGAGCACTGGTCCTGGAGTCAGGAGGGCCTGAGTTCAAATCCAACCTCAGACACTTAATAATTACCTAGCTGTGTAACCCTGGGCAAGTCACTTAAACCTTTTGCCTCACAAAAACTAAAAAAAAACAAAACAAAACAAAAACTAAACACCAAAAAAAAAAAAAAAATGAAGGGCAAACAACTCCCCCCTTGTAAATTGCAGCTGGAATAGAGTCAGCACCAACTGGTTTGTCACATGAAAGGAGTCTAATGGCATTAACCTCGTCTTCAGGTACAACTTCAGCTAAGGACAAATTAACTTCAGTTTGAAGTATTCAATCAATGGTTTCTGCATTGAATGAAGACAGTCTGTACACTGTTGATGAACTCTGTAGAAGTGCTCAGCCCATCTCTCTGGGATCATGTTCCTACCACTAATCAATGTGGCTCCATCAGCACTGAGTAGTTAAGATGCAACAAAAATCTTTAGCTCATAAATAGTCTGCAAAGCATAATAAAAGCCCTTTGGATTTTTACTATCTGCATAATATTGAACTTCATCTGTCTTCTTATTGAGCCTGCATCATTCTATGCTTGACTTATACTTAAATTTTGATGGAACTTAATACTGCCTTCATAGAACTGGATGGGCCATCCTGCTGATAAATCCTGTGGAGTTCTTATTTTTTCATTTAGCAGCTTCTGTATTTCCCCATTGATTTCATCAAATATACCTTAATGCCCCTACCCAGATGAAAAAATGAAGTGCTGTTCACCAAATCTCTGAAAATTGTCCACTCCTCTTCTACTCCACTGTTGCCAATTGTGTGTTGGTTTAACTTTCTCTCCAAGTGAGCAAAAAATTGTTCTTGCTCAGAGAAGCACTCTAATCTTTTGTTCAGCCTTTTTAACTTTTCTGGGCCACATCAGCCAACAAAACCTTGACAAGGGCCACATATAGTATGGAATATTTATTTATGACTAGTGTAACCTATATTACCAATGATCATAAATAATAAATGGTAATATTATAGTTTGAATGGACTTTGAGGGATTCATGAGGCCTTTGGGCCTTGGGATGGACATAGCTGACATAATCTGTTAGATGCAAATGTTTGCTAAGAAGGTAAATTCAGGAATTTTTTTGCATTTAGGAAAATGGTAGACAGTATTTGTGAAAAGATGTCATGAGATGCACAGTCTTCAGTAGTAGTTGACCATTGCTGTTTCTGTTTCCAACTCCATTCCTCCCAAGGACTCCCTGCCATGTCTGTTAGTCTGAGCCTACTCTAGCATTAAAATCACCCAGAATTATAAGCTTGTTCTCTAAATTAGAGAGAAATCAGAAACAATCTTCACAATTAGGAGTTCTGATAAAATATATAGAGAATCACATCAAATTTATAGTTACAAGTCATTCCTCAATTGATAAATGATCAAAGGATACGAATAGACAGTTTTCAAATGAAGAAATTAAAGCTATATATAATCATACAAAAATTCTCCAAATCATTATTGATTAGAGAAATACAAATTAAAACAACAAGTTATCACCTCACACCTATCAGATTGGCCAATAGAAAAAGGGGAAATGATCAATGTTGGAGGGGTTATTGGAGGATTGGGACATTGATGCATTGCTGGTGAAGTTGTGAATCGATTCAACAATTCTGAAAGCAATATTGAACTCAGCCCAAAGAGCAATAAAACTGTTCATTCCCTTTGACCCAGCGATTCCAATTCTAGGTCATATCCAGAAGAAATTATTAAAAAAAGGAAAAGTCCTACAAGTTCTAAAATATTCATAGCAGCTTTTTTTAATAGTGGCGAAGAATTGGAAATTGAGGAGATGCCCAACAATTGAGGAATGGCTAAAAAAGTTATGATACATGCAGACTGTGCAATATTATTGTTTTATTGTTCTGTAAGAAACCATAAATGGATGAACTCTAGAGAAGTATGGAATGACTTATGGGATCTGATGTTGAGCAAAGGTAGTAGAACCAAGAAAACAGTGTACAACATTAACAACTTTGATGGAAGCACTCCTTTTAAGCAGTTCAGAGAACTAGGACAACTGTTTTAAATGGGCTATGGACAATGTTATACCTATCCAAAGGAAGAAAAACAAAACAAAACAAAATACCAACCCTTCAGAATCTGATGAACACTTCATAAAAATTCTCTTATGTATCTCTTTCCCTTAATCCTAATTCCTCATATCAAAAATAACTAATCTGCAGACATGTTTATCAAAAATAAGTATGTATAATGTTAACCTGACTGTTTGCCACTATGGGGAGGGGGGTGGGAAGGGAGGGTGGAGGGAAATTTTTGTAACTTAAAGATATACATGTGCATATGGATGAAAATAAATAAGTTTGTTCTCTTTTAGTACATTGATAACAAGGGTCTCCAGTTCTTCATAAAACACTCATGGAGAGACTTCCTGACTCCAGGCTCAATATTCTGTCCCCTGCATCACACATTCTCCCCAAATATTCTCCCCCAAAATAACAAAAATCTAGATACCATATACAATTCAATTTTCATAATAGCATGGGTATGAAATAATAAACCCCTGAATTTTTTCCTCTTTCAAAATTATAACTCAGTGTGGCTATTTCTCCACAAAAAAAATAGATTTATCTTTTATCTACCTGGTTAAGAAGTAGACAAAAAAAACTATTTTTCTTCACTGGTAAGAAAATTGAAGCTCAAATAAGACTGGTAAATCTTGAAATATAGTAAATAGACCTCCGATTTATGATGTCAGAACATCATAGAGTTATTGCTTTCTTTTCCTTATAGATATATTTTTAAGGAAAAGAAGCTTAGATTATGGTTATATTGACACTATTTTTCCAGTCTTCTTAGACCTTACCCCTTTCCCCCTACCCTCACTGTTCTCCCATGTCTGGAAACATCTTCCTTATTTCCAGTTCCTAAATTCTTTGTCTTCCTTCAAGTCACAGTTAAAATTCTACTTTCTACAGGAATTTTTTTCCGATCTCCCTTTGTTTTAGTGTCTTCTATTTGTTGATTATTTCCAACATACCTGTATCTATCTTATTTGTACATAGTTGTTTGCGTGTTGTTTAATTTGACAGTTAGCTTTTTGAGAGTAAAAACTGACCTTTGCTTTTCACTGGATCCTTGATTTACTGCTCTATTAGTTTTCTCAAACATTCTCCAACTGATTCTAGCTCCCACCCAAAACATCGTATTATTTGTTTCCTCTCATCATCTTTCATTATGTGAATTTCTAAAAATTACCAGAGTAGGGGAAGGGAAAGGAATAGTAATTAAATAATGCCTGCAATGTTACAGGCACTATGCTTGGAACTTTTTACAAATATTATTTCTTTGAATCCTTACAATAACCATGGAAGGTAGATGCTGTATGGAAGCAGGAGAACAAATAGAGGTTAAGTGTCTTTCCCATTGTCCCACATTTAGTAAGTGTCTAAGGTAAGAATGGGACTGGATTCAGGATAATCTGAATTCAAATGTGACCTCAGATATTTAACAGACATGGGAAACTGGGTAGGTCACTTAACCCCATTCGACTCAGTTTCCTCATGTATAAAATGAACTGGAGAAGAAAATGGCAAACCCAGTTTGCCAAGAAAACTCTAAATGGGTCACAGTCAGACAGGATTGAAATGTCTGAACAACAACACCTCGGAGTTCTATCCACTATACCACCTAGGTGTCATGTAGTATTTTAAAGGTGGGAAGATCTCCATGTGTTGTGATATGGGTTAGCTTTTTAAAAAAAAAAAGTGAAAATAGGGGCAGCTAGGTGGTGCAGTAGATTATAGTACTAGCCCTGGAGTCAGGAGGTTAAAATTCAGACTCAGATACTTAATAATTAACTAGATGTGTGACCTTGGACAAGTCACTTAACCCCATTGTTTGCAAAAACTAAAAAAAGTGAAATTAATTTCATAGGGGAACATACAGTTATATATAACACAGCATCAACAAATAATAAGTACCAAAAGCTCAAAAATGCCTCCTCAGCTGTTTGATGACGTACTTAAGGAAAGTCCCAGATACAGCTTCCTAATTCAGAAGAAGGAGAAAATGAGTAGCAGACAAAGACCACACAAATAGGAAGAGTCTGTCAAAAATCACTCTAGGGAAAATTCAACTTTTTCTTTCTCACCATCTTATTCACTGATATACAATAGTGTATTGACTGCAATAGGACTGATCCAGTGAATCTAGATAAAGTTAAAAAATATACAGGGGGGAAACTCCCAAAAGAAAATAAAAGAGAAGTAATTAGTAGTGAGTCAGAATAATCATCTGGAAAGCTCAAAAATCATTATAAATAAGCATCACTATGAAACAAAATTCAGGCACAACATTTAGCTGATGCTTATACACTGCATTGAATAAAACCTTAGAATTATTCATTTTCATTTTCATACTTCACTCTCCTTAAGTTTCTTTATTTTGGTCAAGAGATAAAAATGCATTGTTAATGTCAAAACTTATTTATAAAAATCTCTACATTTCTTAGTGATGACCATGAAAATTCAAGAAAAAATGTATTATTCATTTGTGTTCTTTATTCTTCTCATTCCCAACATATAAAAACTGTGTCTATATTTTTAATTACTATTTGTGCTTTCACTTAGAAATAAATCTTTGAAATTTTGAACTTAAGTGCTACATGTGATTCACAAATCAGAATCCCTTCTGATGACAACCATTAAAATACATTCACTAATAAAAATCAAAAGATAAGGGTGGGAGATAAGGTAAGAACCATGAAACAATAAAAGTGAGTCTTGGTAGAACTATGTAGGGTCAGCTATTGACTAAACTTGTCCTGTAAAATTGGAAAAGTTTCCCACTGTGTTACAGAAAGAGTACATACCAATTGATTTCCACTATTCTGCTTGCACAGACACGTGTTCAGTCAGTCACAAGATAAACTCATAAACTCATAATAAAAATTTAGTTTTGCTAGGTATTGACTTATATTTAAGTTGCACAGTTTTAACTCTATTACCACCTTCATCTCTACAAACTAATATTAGTTAGGTATTTCCATTTGTATGTCTTAAAAGGACACACTATTTTAAAATCAGTATCTATTGCAGTGCCCTTATTGCAGGAACGTAATAAATGTTGTTGAATTAAATATATGCCACTCATATGTAGTCAATCATCTTAAAGTCAGAACTAATATAAATTATATGTTACTGTCTCAAATTCCCAGCAACATGTCATTTTTCTGGTAGGTAAACTTTTCCCAAAAAGTCGACTAAAACTAGACTCTTATTTAGTAACAATAGTGTAAAAGTAAAAGATTTGAGACTTTAAACTGATTACAAACAGTGGGAGCTAACAACAAACACAATGGGGATGTTGAAAAGGTAAAATTGTCTTCAGCATCATTAATAGAATTAGAGTGTCCAGAATATAGATACTGATAGTACCACTGTGCCCTGCTTTGGTTATCACATTTGAAGTAGAGGTTCCAACTCTGAATTCTTGTGTTTTAAATGAGAAATTGGAAAGGTAGAGAAAATTCAGAAAAGTACATAAATTTTAGCAAAAAGAAAACTTGAGTCTATTCTTCAGAGCCTCAAATGTGTACAGAAAGTTTTTTTGCTCTCTCTAAATCTTCTCTTCTCCAGGGCAAACTCTACCATATCTCTTAAATATTTCTCTTATAATTTCTTTCCTTGTTAAGCTAAATTTTACTAGGACCAAAGGGCATTAGTTATATTTCAACTCAACATAAAGAAAACCTTTTAAAACAGTTAAAACTGTGGAAAAATAAAATATACTATTCATAAAGTAAGTGTTCAAGTTGACATAATCATATTTCAAGGATGCTCTAGAAGAGAATTCTGCATTTAACAAAAAAATTGGATATATGAAATATGAGTCAGCTTCCAATTATATGTCATTTATGTTATCTATTTTTGAAGAGTAACAGTGATGTGACAGGTGATTTCTTAACATGTATATGAAATAGATTTAAGTACATAAGAGTTGTACAAAGCCATTCAGCCTTTCTCTCTCTTCCTATGTCATCAAACCAGGATGACTGGTGATGGAACAGAATGGCATGGATGACCTTGGCAACTTACATGCTTGAATAACCTCTAAGTACTCTGTAGCACCTGCTTCAGATGCTTTCTTAGACATTGGAACAAATTGTTCTCATCTGCCCACTCTGCTGAGGGAAGTTTTAATATGTTTGGGGTAGACCTCCTTCTAACTCACAATAGGTCTGAAGTCTGCAAGTTACCTTCAATCTGATATAACTGGTCTGGTAATATGCTTTCCTGGAGTGTGGTTATTGGACATGCTACATAAATATGCTTTTTCATCAAGGAAAAGTGTTTTTATCACTGGGAGTGTTCTCACTTACAAAAAAACCATAATTCATGAATAAACTAGAAGAGAATCTTTAACTTAGGAAATTGGACTAATTGACCTCTGAGATATCTTCCAATTGTGTGTTGTTTCTTGAAGTCACAAATGAGAGTTGGGTGAATCAGGTGGACAACAAAAGTGTATAAGTAGTCCTAAAAAGGGTTTACAAACTCTTATACCAGAAATACTGGTAGTCCTGAAAATTCCATGCAATCCACTTTAACAGTGTTAAATTTTAGCTCAGTGACAAATGAAGAAATTGAGAATGTTGAGATGGGGAGTGACTATTGGGGAAGTGACAAGGTCTCACTGAGAGCAGATAGGATTCAAACTTTGGCCCTCCACATTTCTTATTATCTTCCTTCATCTACCCCATCCCATCATATATGTGTGTATGTGTGCCTATACACACACACATACACACATACACACACGTGTGTGTATGTATTTGCATTTATATGTATTCCAACTGCTATTCCTTCCACTCCTTCCTCCACATATTGATAAAGCAAACAATATGATATTATTGAGACTTATTAAATCATGAAGAACATATTTCCATATTAGCCATGCTTCTAAAAAAATCCAAAGAAGTTAAATAAGTAAATAATGCTTCAATTTGAACTCAGTTCATCAGTTCTCTCTCGGAAATTAGATAGCATTTTTTTCATCATAAGCTCTTTAGAATTGTCTTGTATCATTATATTGATTATAGTACACAAGTCCTTTTCTATTGATCATCATTACAACATTGCTGTTACAATGGAAAATGATCACCCAGCTATTCTCACTTCACTTTGCATCAGTTAATATAGGTCTTGCCATGCTTTTCTGAAACTTTTTTTCTTTCTTTCTGTTTCTGACCATTCAATAATCCTCTATCACAACCATATGTGACACATTTAGCTATTCCCCAAATGATGAGCTTCCCCTTGATTTCTGATTGCTTTGTTTCCACAATAAAGGAATGTTATAAATATTTTTATGCATTTCCCCTTTGGGTATAGTACCAAACTGTTTTCAAATATGGTTGGATCAGTGCACAATTCCAACAAAAATTTGTTGCAGATTTTTTTCCCTTATCCCCTTCAGCATTATCATTTCTGATGGGTACAAGGTGGCACTTCAGAGCTGTTATAATATGCCCTTCTGTAATCAATAGTGACATAAAATACTTTTTATAACTATAGATAGTTTTGATTTCTTCTTCTGAAGACTGCCTGTTCATATCCTTTGACCATTTGTCAATTTGTGAATGGCTTATTTTTATAAATTTGCCTCTGTTCTATGATCAGTATATATTTGAGAAATGAGACCTTAATCCAAAAAATTTGCCATAAAATTTTAGATGTTACTTGTTTATTATATCTTTTAGTAAAATATAGTTTCCCTGATTATTATCCCTTTAAATTAGGTCTCCTTTTGATTTTGTTTTGTTTGAAATCATGATTGCTACTCTTATCATTTTTTGAGTTCAGCTGAAACAAATTCTATTCTGCTCCAGTCCTTTATTTTAACTCTCTGTGGGGTCAGAGCCAAGATGGTAAAGCAAAGGCAGTGGTTCACCAAAGCTCTCCATCAAACTATTTCAAATGCCTTTAGATAATGATGTTAACCAAATTCTAGAGTGGCAGAAGCCATAAAAAGACTGAGTAAAACAATTTTCCAACCCAAAATAACTTGAAAGTTACATGAGAAGGCTCTGTTAAACTGCAGACCAGGAAAAGGTCTTAGGAGCCACCCAGCAGCTGCTTTCACAGTGCTCAGTTCACAGATGGTAAGGGGATCTGATGGAGATTTCAGGAGTCTATTTGCTATCTCTAAGACAGGACTCTGTGGCTTTGCCCATATTCTTATTCTGCTCACCATCCAGGGCACGGGTCAGAAAAAAGAGTAGAAGCACAACAGCATTTACTGCCTCAAAAGAGTAGGGACTCTCATCACAATTCCAGGGCAGAGGGAAGTGCTTGTGTTCCTTCACAAACCAGAGTACAAGTCAAGAGAGTAGTCATAGTCTTTCATAAGACCTTGGAGGATTTGAAAACTTTCAGACCTCTGGGGATATCTCTGAAAACAGTTGCAAAAATCCTCAAAAGTCTGGAAAAGTATGTCCACCATGCTGGAAGCAGAGCCCTAACTTAACAAAGAGTTAAAATTATGTCATCGGTTAGGGAAATGAGCAAATTGAAAAAAAAATTCAACCATAGACAGTTACTTTGGTCATATAGAAAATCAAAATACACACTCAGAAGAAGATAACAAAGTCATAGTTTCTGCATCCAAAGTTTCCAAGAAAAATATGAATTGGTCTAAAGTTATGGAAGAGTTCAAAAAAGACTGAAATCAAGTAATAGAGATAGAAGAAAAATTGCAAAGAGAAATGAGAGTGATGAGATAAAATCATGAAAAATGTGTCTTCAGGATGGTAAAGGAGATATATAAAAATGTTGAAGAAAGTGACAGCTTAAAAACCAGACTGGACCAAATGGAGCAAGTGGTCCAAAAAGTCAATGAGGAAAAAGAATGCCTTAAAAAAAGTAGAATTGGTCAAATGGAAAAGGAAATACAAAAACTCACAGAAGAAAATAATTCCTTAAAATGAAGCAAAGGGAAGCTGATGACTTTGTGAGAAAACAAAAAAAAAACAGTAAAAAAATCAAAAGAAAGAAAAATCTGGGAAAAAATGCGAAATATCTCATTATAAAAACAATTGACCTCAAAAACAGCTGCAGGAGAAATAATGTAAAAATTATTGGAATATCTGAAGTCAATTATAAAAAAGAGCCTAGACTACATTTTTCAAAAATTATCAAGGACAATTTCCCTGATATCCTTGAAGCAGAATGAAAAATATAAATTGAAAGTATTCACTGATCACCTCCTGTAAGAGATTCCAAAATGAAAACTGTCTGGAATTTTTTTTTGTCAAATTTCAGAGCTACAAGGTCAAGGAGGAAATATATCAAGCACCCAGAAAGAAACAACTCAAATATCGTAGAGTCACTCAGGATAACACAAGATTTAGCAGCTTCTACCTTAAGGGGATCATATAACTTAGAATATGATATTCCAGAAGGCAAAAGTGATTGGATTACAACCAAGAATCAACTACCCAGACTGAACATACTCTTTCTGGCAAAAATATGGATATTCAGTGAAATAGAGGACTTTCAAATTTTCCTGATGAAATGACCAGAACTAAATAGAAATTTTGATGTTCAAATATAAGACTCAAGTGAAGCATAAAAAAAGATAAATAGGAAAGGCAAATCATAAAGTACTTAATGATGTTGAACTGCTTATATTCCTGCATGGGAAGATGATATTGATAACTCATCTGAACTTTCTCATTTATTAGGTAGTTAGAAGGAATGTATATAGACAAGACAAAGGTAAGAGTTGAATTTAAAGTATAACATTAAAAAGATGGAATTAATGGGCTAGAGAGGAATGTACTGGGAGAAGGAGAAAGGGTGAAATAGAATAGAGTTAGTTATTTCACATAAAAGAGGCAAGAAAAAGTTTTTTCAGTGGAGTGGAAGAGGGGGAAGGTCAGGAGGAGTGAGTGAGCCTCTCTCAGATCAAAATTGTCTTAGAGAAGGTATAGCATACTCAGTTGGGCATAGAAATCTACAGAGAGGAAAGGGATGGGAGAGAGGAGATGGGAGGAGTTGTAAGTGATAGCAGGGAGGGAAGATTGTGGGAGGGGGTAGTCAGATGCAAAACACTCTTGAGGAGGAACAGGATGAAAGGAAAGAAAGTAGAATAAATGGGGTTGGGGGAAATAGGATGGAGGGAAATACAGTTAGCAATCGTAACTGTGGGGGAAAATATTGAAACAAGTTTCTCTGATAAAGGCCCATTTCTCAAAAATAGAAAACTGAGTCAAATTTATAAAAAAAAAATGAGACATCTCCCAATTGCTAAATGATAGAGACATGAACAGTTTTCAGATGAGGTTATCAATGCAATCTATTTAAATCATTTTTAAAATGTCCTCACTATTGATAGAAGTGTGGGTTGGAACAATCCTGAGGTACTACTACCTTATACCTAATGGACTGGCTAATAGGACAGAAGGAGAAAATGACAAATGTTGGAAGGGCTACTAAGAAATTGAGACATTGATGACTGTCAGAAACATTGTGAAATGATTCAACAATTCTGTAAATGAATATTGAACTATGCCCAAAGGGCCATAAAAGCATGCCTACTCTTTAGTTTAGTGGTACCATGGCTGGGTCTATATTCCAGAAGAGATTATATATGGGAAGAAAAGAGCCTATATATATAAGGTTATTTATCCTGATGGTAGGGAGCTGGAGATCGAGGAGATACCCATCAGTTGGAGAATGCCTGAACAAAGTGTGGTATATGATTAAGATGAAATGCTCTTCTGTTATGGAAAATGATGAACAGGATGCCCTCAGTAAAAAAAAAAACTTCCATGAGCAGATGCAATGGGAAATGAACTGTATACAAAGTAACAGCAATATTGCAGTTTGATCAGCTGTGAATGACTTACCTTGTCTCAGCAATGCTATGACCCAAGAGACTTATATGACCCTGAAGGACTTATAAAGTTACTGGTCATTCCAAAGATGGTATCTGAATACAGATTGAAACAGTCTTTATTTCACTATATTTTTCTTGAGGTTTCTCTTTTGGTGTGGGGGGGATATTTACTTTTACATACTATTGTGGTAATGTTTTTCATGACTATACATTTTTAACCCATATCAAGTAACTTTCCTTCTCAATGAGACGTGGAGGAAGGGAAGGAATTTTTTTGGAGAGAAATGGTGAGAGTTCAGCTGGGTTGCCTTTAATCCTCCATCATCAGTCTCAAGATTTACTTCTGAAACAATAAATAAAATAAATGTCTGTCTCCATTTAGAAATCATATAATGAATTTATGTCCACTGATGAGCTTTCCTGATAAGAAAACTATATCCATGAAATATTAATTTCACTCACAATTACAGTCTCAGATGTAATGACATAAGATATGATAACTGTAAAATTATAGTATAATTCAAGTTAATCCATCTGATACTCTTAACAATTCTCATGTAAAGGATCATACTAGAACTTAAGAGAATTGTTGTCACTGTTGTTGTTCAGTCATTTTGGCATTTTCCTGGAAAAAGTATTAAAGTGGTTTGCCTTTTTTCTTCTCCATTTCATTTTAGAGATGAAGAAATTGAAACAAACAGGATTAAGTGACTTGCAAAGGGTCACTAATTTAAAAGTATTTAAGGCCACATTTAAACTCAGGAAGATGTCTTCCTGATTCCAGACTCTGAACTCTATTTACTCTCTACCACCAAATTTCCCCTAAAAGGTACAAATTTTTACTCTACTGCTCAATCATATTCTTGATCTATGTATTTTCCCCTCTAGACCTCAATTTCCTAATCAATAAAATGGGGAAACTGGAATAGATGATCATTAAGATTCTTTGAATTCCATGATCTTGTGGGGTGCACCTAGATATTCTAAACTTATTCTAAATACAGAATCAAGACAAATACCAATATTCTATCCACAAATGCCATTGCTTTTCAATAAACTGTTTCTCAGTAAAATAATAGCTATTGAATAAGAACCTTTTAAAAAGCAGCAAGCTGATCTTTTTTTCTCAATTTCAATGATTCTCATGTCATTAATACGTCAAAAGAACTGCAAGATATATAGAATAGTGTATACTCTTGCCTGTAGGAACATCATTTCTGAAAAATAACTTCCTCTTCAATCTTTAGACCCAAGGTTTGGGGACTGATGTCATCTCCTTACATTATTTTGATTTCTGATGAGACCACAAAATAGGAAAGCTTTCTATTCTTTTCCTCTTACAACTTCAGCCCCTGCTAATATCCTTCATGTCTATGTAATTTTATCTATCAAAAATTACTATCAAAAGGCTTTCATAAAGGTTACCTAGTATAAATAAAGAATTATTCACCTATTCATAACCAAGACAGAAAGCAACAGGAGCATATTATGACTGTTGACTGGGTAATGGCCAAATCGAGTATTCCAATCACTACTCATTATTTCTTGTGCCTCTCATTTCTCAATGAGACTTCTCAGTGAGGACTTCGCTTGTAAACTAATCTTGCACAATCAATGTCCATAAAATTTAATCAAAGCCAAACATATGGTGATCACATTTGCTCTCATTAAAACCTGAGTTGCTGCTTGTATGGCATCCTGAGGTAACCATTCAATGAAAGCTGGCTCTGCTATTAAAGTTACTCCCCAGCTACAAAGAGATCATGTTAAAGGCTTTTTCCAAGGAAGTCTAATATTTTTTCATCACCAGAGAAAAGACAGGTGATCAAATGTGGAATCACATGCTGATTCAGAAAGTATTCCTCATAGAACTATAAATGAAGAACAACTTTGTTTTTAAAGAAAAACGAAAAGAGGAAAAAAGACAGTGTTCAATATGCAAACAAATACTCCATTGGGTTATTCATTTCATTCACATTCACAAACAAGTATGGTAATTAAGATTAAAGAAATTGGGGAGCTCAAGTTGAAAGACAATAGAATTAAGAAGTATATGATAACTGTCTTCAAATATTTAGGGACCTACCAGGTAGAAGACTAAGTAGATTTATTCAGTTTGGGTCCAAGTGTGGAGAGGAACAGAACCAGGAAAATATGAATTGAAAATTGACACAAGAAAAAAGACTACATTTATCTAAAAACTTCTTATCAAGTAAAGCAACCTCAATGGGGAATGAATTCCCTTAGGAATTGAGTTTTTCCATCATTTAAGGTCTCCCAACAAAGACTGGATAACTGCAACCTTAGACTTACACCCTAATAGAAGTGGGGGGGATTCTGGATGGCTCCAGAAAAGCAGCTGATAGAGAAGAATAGTGTAAGCTGATGACACTGTTCAAAATAAGCAATAAGCAATGGGAAATATTTGATATTTATAGAAGCAAAATGTAAGAAGGTATGTTAAGGAGGGATATTGGGAAGAGGTAAGTGAGAAAAGGTAGACTGTAGTATTGAAATAAGACTTCTTGGCAACAATGTTCCCATATTTTTCACATCCAATTTTCCTGTAAGCTACATGTTGCCCTTCTATGAAATTTCCTCCAACTTTTACCTTTAGGGTTACTGCATGATCATTAAAAAGTGATTTTCTTTTTTAATTTCTTATTCAGTAGTTAATTTTTCATTAGTTACATATAAAAACAATTTTAATATTCATCATTAAAACTTTGAGTTCCAAATTCTCGCCCTTCCTCTCTATCTCCATTGAGAAGATAAACAATTAGAATATAGGTAATATATGCATACTCATGTAAAACATTTCTGTAATAGTAATGTTGTGAAAAAAACATAAAGCTTGCTCCTCCCCAACTAAAAAATAAAATTCAAGAAAAATAAAATTTAAATAAGTATACAGGGAATTTAGGTGGTGCAATACATAGAGCACTGACCCTAGAATCAGGAGGATCTGAGTTCAAATGTGACTTCAGATTCACATAATACTAACTAATTAACTTTGGGTAAGGCATTTAACCCTTTTGGCCCATTTAAAAAATATTCCTCAATCTGAAATCAAACACCATCAGTTCTTTCTCTAACAAGTTTTAGCATTTTTCATCCTAAGCACTTCAGATTTGTCTTGGGACATTGCATTGTTGAGAATAGCTAAATCTTTAAAAGGTGATCATCATACAATATTGTTAATTGAATGCAATACATTTCATTTTGCATGAACTCATGTAAATCTTTCCTGTTTTTTCTGAGAGTATCCTACTCATCATTTCTAATGACAAAATAATGTTTCATCATAATCATAAATTACAATTTGTTCAGTGTCCAGTTGATGGGCATCTCCTCAGGTTCCAATTTTTTGCCACCTTGAAAGAGAAGCTATAAATATTTTGATATATTTAGGTTCTCTTCCTTTTTGTTTTCTATCACTTGTGGAGATACAGAGCTAGCAGTGGCATTGCTAGATCAATGCATGGTTTTATAACCTTTTGGGCATAGTTCAAATTGCCCTATAGAATGGCACCCTAATTTTCTCCATTCCAAAGTACTATCGGGAAGGGAAAATATCACTAACAGAAACATTTTTTGTTCAAGCTCAGGCTCAGTTATAGCAATCTGCCTATGTTGAGTCCTGTGCAGAGAAACTCAGATACACAATTTGTGATGAGAGGGGGAGAGAGAGAGAGAGAGAGAGAGAGAGAGAGAGAGAAAAGGATAAAGACATAGCATTTGAGTTAGAATGATCTAGATCCAAATCATGCCTCTAATATATCTGTAGCTATGGGAAATTTTTTTTTATTCCCAACTTATCATTAAAGTGAATCACTCTCTCAATATTGATTAAGGATCTCTTAAATCTAAAACCTAATGATCTTTTCTCAGCCATCATCTTCTTGTTCTCTCTACAGCCTTTGACACCTTGATTCATTTTCTGATCACTAATATTCTTTGCTCTTTAGATTGTTATAACATTGCCCTCAATTCTTCCATCTGTCTAACCACTTCCCAATCTCTTTTTGTTAAATCTTCAATCTGGTCATGCTCTCTAAATGAAAGTGCCCCTAAGGTCCTGTCCTGAGCCCTCTTCCCTTCTCTCTCTATTCCAGGAGTTCTTAACATTTTCTGTTCCATGTACCCCTTTGATGATCTGGAGAAGCCCAGGGTCTCCATCTCACAAAAGTGTTTTAAAATGTCTGAAATTAAGTGCATAGAGCTACAAAGGAAATCAATTATATTGAAATGTAGTTTTCAAAATAATTGAAGACCTCTATCTATTTTCTCTTTTGGTGATTTCATATTCCTCGTGCTCAATTTTCATTTCCATGGAGATGATTATCAATTTTCTCCAACTCTACTTTTCTCCTGACTTCCAGTGTTGCATAAACAACTATGAGATATCTCAAAGTGACACAATGACATCTACAACTCAACAGAGCCAAGCAAAACTCATTATCTTTCCTCAAAAAATGAAAGGACCACCATCCTCTCAATCATACAAACTTAAAATTTTTAGTTTCATCCTTGATTCCTCTCTCACAGTCCATAGATAAAATATTATACTAAATCATATTAACCAACTTTTCACATCTATTATACACAATCTCTTTTCTCCATTCACACAGAAGCTGCTCTGGTGTAAGACACATATCACCTCTCAACTTGGTTACTGCAACAGAATTCTAATTGGTCTCTTTGCTTCAACTCCCTCCCCATTCATATCTATCTTCTACTCAGCTAACAAAGTAATTTTCCTAAAATTTGGCTCTGATTCTTTATTGCATTCATAATCAAAATTAAATACTCTTTGGCTTGATTTTTTTCCTATTTGGTTTTTTTTAGGTTTTTGCAAGGCAAATGGAATTAAGTGGCTTGCCCAAGGCCACACAGCTAGGTAATTATTAAGTGCCTGAGATTTGAACCCAGGTACTCCTAACTCCAAGGCCGGTGCTTTATTCACTACACCACCTAGCCACCCCTCTATTTGGTTTTTAAAGCCCTTTCTTCCATTCCCTGTCTTCTATAACTTTTTTCTCTTTCCATGCACTCTGAACAACACCTTCTGTACCTTCTCACTAGCTGTCCCTCATACTAGAAAGACATGCCCATTAGTTTCCTAATTCCAACTCCTGCAAGAGAACTTTCTTGGTCTCCCCCACTGCTAGTATCCATTTTTATGTAAATAGTCATTCTCATGTTGCTCCATGAGAATGTGAACACAATGATGCAAAGACATTTACTTTCTTTTTATCCTTCAGCACTTGTCACAAAGCTAAGCATATAGTAAGAGCTTAATAAATATTAATTGATTGACTGTTAGGACCTTTATTGCTATTCAAAATTTATTCTATAGAAAAGCTGAAAATCTGCATATCATGTAAAACAAATTACATGTAAAAAAATTTCTTCATTACAATAAAAATCTATGTCCAGATTGATTAAAAAATAAATTGGGAGATAGAAGGAATTTGTCCTAGGTTTTGATCCCTCTTAAGAATCCCCCTGTCGGGGCAGCTAGGTGGCACTTGGATAGGCCCTGGAGTGAGGGATACCTGAGTTCAAATCCAGCCTCAGACATTTAATAATTAGCTAGCTGTGTGGCCTTGGGCAAGTCACTTAAACCCATTGCCTTGCAAAAACCTAAAAAAAAAAAGTATCCCCCCCTGTCAATATGAATAGTCAGTTTTCACATGAAGAAATTAAAACTAAAATAGTCAAATAAAAATGCTTCAAATAAATTATTGATTAGAAAAATGCCATTTAAAACAACTCTGAAGTACCATCTCACAACTATCAGATTGGCTAAAATGACAAAAAAAGAAAAATGATCTATATTGGAGATGATGTGAGAAACTTTGACACTAATGCACTATTGGTTGAATTGTGAACTGATCCAACCATTCTGGAGAGCAATTTTGAACTTTACCCAAAGGGCAACAAAACTGTGTATACCTTTGATCCAACAATATCACTATTTAGTCTATATCTCACAAAAATCATAAAAAGGGGAAAGACTACACGTATAAAAATAATATAGGGACAAAAAAGTTGTAGTGGCAAAGAATTAGAAATTGAGGGGATGCCCTTCAATTGGCAAATGGCTGAACAAGTTATTTTTTTTTGTAAGAAATAATGAGTGACTGGATTTAAGAAAGGTCTGGAAAGACTTGCATGAACTGATGCTAAGTAAATTGAACAGAACCAGGAGAACATTGTAACATTAACCAGCAACAAAACACTTGTTATAGAAAATGCTATCCATATCCAGAGAACAAATAACTATGGAGTGTGAATGCAAAATAAGGCATACTATGTTCATATTAAAATTTTTCTTTTATTCATTTTCTTTCTTTCTCACTTCCCTCATTTCCATTTACTCTTTCAATACATGACTAATATGGAAATACGTTCAACATGATTACACATATGCTATCTATTTAAGATAGTTTGATGCCATGGAGATAGGGAATGTCATGTTAGACATATGTAGAATTCTAAAGCATGAAAAAAGTGAATGTAGAAAATTATCGTGTATATCATTGAAAAAAATTTAGTTTTTAAAAGAAAAAGAATTTCCTTGTCTATGCTCACAAAAGATACATCTCATTAAATCCTAGTTAACAGGTATTTTGTCAGTGAGAGAGTAACTTGTATTCTAACTGATACATTAGTTTGACCCACTTTCTGTATATTCAGTATAATGATACACATGGTAAGAAAGTGGACCTTTTTTTTCCTTTTGAAATCTTATTTCCATTCTGATCATTCTCTTGTTCTGTGACTTGGAGTCTATTGAGTATAAAAACTGATGTTAGTAACACAAGATGAGACAATAATAGCTTTAGGTTCCTTCCTAGTATTATTGCCTTCAGTTCATTCTTCCTTCTAAAGTGTGGTCTGCCAGTGTTTCAGTGATATAAACATCTGAATAATGAAGGCTTTTATAACTAAAGTTTCTTTTCTTCCCCTACTTTATCTTAATTCAATAAATGACCTATACATATGTTGTCTTTTGTATTACTGTCAGATGCATCAATAACGTTATTGGAGTTATAGCCACAGGAATAAACAATCAGGGAATTTTCAAGGGTAAGAGGCTGAAATGGAAACAACTGGGATGTACAATGGATTTTTTGCCTTTGGATCATTCTACAACCTTGAGCAAGTCTCTGAGCTTCAATTTCCACACCTGTAACTTGAGGGAATTAAGAGAAAGAAAGAAATAAGATACTTCTTGATTTCACATATGATTTTTTTCTACTATGCCATTTATGAATACAGAAATATTCAAAACTCTACAGAGTTTTGGAAGCAAGAGTATATAGTCCTTTTAGTTAAGTGAATGAAGAAAGAAAAAAGTAAACCAAATAAATGAAATTATTTTAAAAGCAAAACTCTCCACAATTTAATAAAAAAATGGAGGGAAATTACTGGAGGAAAATTTTGATTCCCAAGAGACTTATAAAATCATTAGCAAAATTCAACAGAACAAAAATATAAAACAAAACCAATCATGATAAAGCAAAATAATTCCAATCCTACTTCAAATGAATAGGTACTTTATTGAAACCAATATAAATTTACTTAATACCTACTAGGTGCCTTGTTCTGTGATAGTTATTGAAGGAGATACAAAGACAAAAAACAAAAACAAAAAAGATCATCTCTGACTTCAAATTTCTTTTTTTTTTATTTAAGGCAATGGGGTTAAGTGACTTGCCAAAGGTCACACAGCTAAGCAATTATTAAGTGTCTGAGGCCAGATCTGAACTCAGGTACTCCTGACTCCAGGGCCAGTGTTCTATCCACTGCACCACCTAGCTGCCCCCTTGACTTCAAATTTCTTAAGAAAAAAAGCAAGATAGAAGGATATTTCATAAATAATTTTAGAAGTAAACATAAGTGATCCTATCAGTTCCAATAAATTCAGTTATCACCTCTAAGCAGATAACTCCCAAATTAATACATTTAGCCTTAATCTTTCTTCTGAGTTCTTATCCCATATTCCCTACTTTCTAATAAATATGCCTATCCTGATGTCCCATAGGCATCTCATATTCAATATATTCAAAAATGAATACAATCTTCCCCCCAACTCTTCACCCATTAATATCTTCCCTATTTTCATCAAAGGCATAACCATCATTCTGGTCACCCAGAAATCAATCTCAGTTTTTCACTCTCCTTCACTCCTCTCATATCAAAAGAATTGCTAAGTCTAATTGAGCAATTAGACCACACCCATCTTCATCCTTTTTGATATACTCACATGGGTCATCATCATAATTCAGTCTTTTATTACATCTCACCTAAATGTTTGAAGAAACCTCCAAATTAGATTCCCTTACTTTTTAAATTTCTTATCCATCCTCAAAAAAACTGTCTCATTGATGTTCCTAAAGTATAGGACAGAAAAATCTCACTCTCCTATTCAAGAAATTTCAGTGACCTTTTTAATTTATTAGATAAAAAAACCTTCAAAACTGGATCCAGACTACCTCTTCAGACTCACTGAATAGTCCCCTTCAAACTATCTACATTCCAGCATTAACCAGTTTACTTAC
Source organism: Macrotis lagotis (assembly GCF_037893015.1). Lineage (NCBI taxonomy): Eukaryota > Metazoa > Chordata > Mammalia > Peramelemorphia > Peramelidae > Macrotis > Macrotis lagotis. The sequence goes on along the minus strand of NC_133658.1, from coordinate 671,197,032 downwards.
TGTTTTCCATATGTAATAGTCTACCTCATCTCCATATTTGGAACAGATTGTCCTCTAGGAATAGAATGCATCCCTTCCCTATCTTCTACTTTTATCATCACTAGTTTTCTTCAAAGCACAGTATAGATGCCATTGCATATCCAAGGCCTATTTTTATTCCTAGAAATATTAGAATCCTTCTGTCTCCAATCACTTTGAATGTATGTTGTGTAAATGTTAAATTTTCTTATCTATTTACATATTGCTTACTTCCAATAGAATGAAAACCCTTTGTGGAAAAGGATGTGTTTTATTTATCTTTTTGTACTCTCAGCCTTTAGCCACTAGCATATAATTAATTACTTCTTTATAAATCTTTGCTCAATGATTTTGCGTGAACAAAAGAAAAGGGGAAAACACACAAAAATGATCCAATGGACCATAGCAATTCAGAAAAGAGAAAAATTATTTTCAAATGAGTGAGTATCTTCATAGAGGAGTCCTTTAAGTGAACTTTGAAGAAAGAATATTAAGTCAATAAGTTGAAAATGGTATAGAATTTTAAATTCAAAGAAGAGAGAATAACATGGGCAAATGTATCAAAATGTGAAAATCTAAGATGTGATCTTAGAATGGTAAAGACTTTGGTTTGATCATAACTCAAAATACAAAGCAAAAATTATTGTGTAATAAAGGTGGAGAGGTAATTTGACAATACAAAATTTTTCCTGTAAGTCTGAGAAAATCAGTGAAGGTTTTTCAATAAATAAGTGGTATATACGATCAGATCTGTGCCTATGGAAAATTAGTAGTACTGTGTTAGACGAAGCAAGATATAAGCAATACCAGTCTGGTTTAAGATGATAGCATTGAGCATGGAAAAAGAAAATAGATATGAGAATACCTAATATAACAACAACCATGCCATGAAGTGTAAAAATAGGCCTGTGGCCTTTGACAAGCTAGAAGAAACAAAGAATAATAAAATCAGAACATGCCACTGTGCTTTATATGGAAGGTGTTTCTGGGTTTTGTTTTTAGTGTAAATATGGCTAGAAAAAAATATACAGATTTTCTTTCTTTGCCACTAAATTAAATAGAATTTTCACAGGATACATAGATAATAGAAATAATTATTTAGCTACTAAATAAACTAAGAAAAACAATAGTTCCATTATTAAATTTATGAGAAATTATCATATGATGGTTGTTAAAGAAGTCACAGATTTCCAAATTTCATTTTAAAATATATGATTATCAAAAATCAAATACCTAGATTTATTCTTTGGTGGAATTGACTATATAATTTTCTCTAAAAGAAAATGATATTATCAAAGACAATATTCAGAAAAGATGAATACTATCAAAGAGCATGTTCAAAGAGTATTTACCCTAGGATAAATAAGTAATTGGGAAGGTGCCATGAATTTTCAAGTTATGTATTAAATATATGCATACATATACAAAATCAAATCTCAAAGGCTCATGAATGAACATAAAATTCAACTGGAAGAATTTAGAGAGATGGCTTTTAAAAAGAGTGAAAAAAGGAAATGACTTCAGAAAATACAGAGAAGTTATAAAAACTTTAATATCTTTCCAAACATTGGAACAAGAATTTGTGAAAATCAAATTCTAACAGTCTAATTAAATGTCCTTCCAGACAATGACAAGTCTTACAAATGGAGAGAAGCAAAAGAAGTAATAGATCTCAACTTGATTCTGTCCTTCACAGCATATTCATTAAGAAGATGGTAAAATATGTTTTAAACCACATGAAGTTGAAGTGGGTGTTCACAACTAGAAAGATGAATAATTTTTATTTATGTGTTTATCTTGAACTTTTATCACCTCATCAAAGTCTATTCCTGGAAATGACACTGCTGCATATTTATATTAATGACATGAATGTGGAAAAAAGAAGGCATAGTCATCAAGTTCACACACACCAATTAAGAACCTTGAATTTCTCATTGAAGGGAAAACATTAAATTCAAAATGACAAAGAGGTTAGAGAAATGATCTTCCTTACATATGAAAAAGGTTAACTGTGACAAGGCAGATTATACAAATAAAAAATGAGTGATGGCTCTCTTGGGAAAAGCAGAGCAGAAAATAATCAGAACTAAAATGATATACAAAACTCATGGATAATCATTTGTTATTTTTAAAGTAAATTCTTTATTCTATTTTATTTTTTAAACATATTGGGGAAACTTGATGAATAAAATAAAGAGTAACAAAAGAACTAAAATAAGGTCTTGAAACAGTTCTATTTATAAAGTCAATTATTACTGTGAAAAGAACAATACTGATGCCATGCAAGATGGAAGAATATAATTAGAATGGGAAAAGTTGTCTAGATTTCCTCTATTATCAGATGTACCATAATAGTTCAAGCTTAAAATTTCCATAAGAGATATTACTTAAATTAGTAATAATTTTTTAAATGATTTAAGTACAATTGAGTGTGAAAATAATAAAATGGCCATGGTCTAAGTCAGTTTGGAACTCCTATTTCTAGGATTCTACTTTTTCAAGTTAACAGATTTTATCTCTCTGAACATTTATATTCAAAATTGTAAGATTATGTTTAAAGGAAGAAATGAAATAATTTTTAAAATAAGTTTAAAAAATCAGAAGATTGTAAACAAAACAGACAAATTTGAGAAAAACAATTTTTAGGGTTCTGAAACTCTTGCATGAGTTGCAGGAGACTAGAATATGGCAAAATAATACCTCTTCATGAAGAACTCATTTCTTTCCCATTCTCTATCTTGACCTGTGAATAGAATTGCCCTATAAATGATATTATTTTCTCTTAACTTAATAGGATTAAAATTTCATCAAGATTAATTTTAAAGTATTATAACTGACTCAGAAATCATCATTACTAATAGATGAGTAAAGACTTACATTGTTGCTGTTGTTATTTGTTGTTTGTCCTTCATTCTTGAAGATGACCTGAGCATCAGGAAGGGGATGCCATGTCTTGCATGAGAATTGAATTTAAGTGATGGAGAGCTGTATATAGCTGAGTATTTCTTTCTTCTCCAGAGGCATCTGAGTTCAGTGGCATAATATAGATCAGAACAACTGGACACACCTCATATGCAGGGGGAAGATTTTGACCTTTTTAAGTTAAGGTCATTCTATAGTAAATTAAGACCCAGAGAGAGAAAGATTTGTCTTAAGATCTTGCAGCCACTTGGTAAGTAGCTCTATTACTTAAACAACTAACATTAAGAATTTATTAAGTGTCGAGTATGTAATAGGCACTATTCTAGGCACAAAGGAATAAAAAGACAAAAAGACCCTAAATAGTTTGGTCTGCCCTCAAGAAAAAAGATAGAAGAGAATAAGATTGGAGAAAACTGGAAAGGTTAAAAAGGGGTTAGCTTATGAAGGGTTTTGAATTGTCAAGCAGAACATTTTCTATTTTATACTAAAAACAATAAGCCACTGTACTATATTAAGCAGTGATAGGATTTACATAAGATAAGGAGTTTGCTACAGTATTCCAGCAATCCAAATTACAAGTATACAGCCAGGACAGCATTGGTAGCATAAGGAGTGACTTTTAGAACCCTGAACAGCAATGAGATAAGGATTCATCCTAAAGTCATGTGGCATCTGAATGTGAGCTTGTTCAATGTTTCATAGGAACTGAGTCAAAATTGTGCACAAGCTGTTGGTAGGAAATACTTGTATATTTGTTCTTACTATATATAGCCAATAGGGGTGTTAAGTCAATGAGGGTAGAGAAAATACACTCTACCCACAAAAATCCCTCTAGATGCCTAGGGGACTTTGTGGAAAAGATGCTTCAGTCAGGCTCTAGAAAAGGATGGAGACAATACTCCTTAAGTTTTTCTAAGGTAACTAAGTCACTATGTGAACTTGAGCTAATCGTTTTATTCCGTTAGTCTTGGACAAAATGATCTTCCTACACTAACATTTATTCAATATAATTCTATGTTTAATTCACTCTTCATAGTAGGCCTAGTCCAATGATTTTGACTTCCTTTCCAGAGTTTAGAATCAATAGACCTTTTTCCTCATTCAGGAAACAATAGACTATGAGTTAATATAAAACAATGTCAATTTGATAGCTGCCTAATGCATAGTCCTTTCTGGGTAATATGAATCCCTTTATTTAATCACCTAACTATAGTTTAGAACCTTGAGGAATTTAAATTAATGCTAATGATTTCAGGTATCTTCATAGGCCAGTTGAGGAAATCTTGTTCAGGAGTTTTTCACTGTTCATTAAATTACATAAATTCTGGAAGCTCTCTGTGTGTATATCTAACCATGATTGGAGATACAAATACCAGAAAAATAAATAGGAAAATGAAAGTGTTTTTTTCTCCTTTCCCCATATTATTCCCATAAAGTGATGGTTCCACACATCTTTTGTCATGATCTGAGGAAGAACATGTTCTCCCACTTCAATGGTCTACTCTCTTTATACTGGACCCAACTGTCAAGACTCTCTTATTGAGGCCAAGTGCACTGAAAGTCTATTTGCTCCATGTAATTAGTTAGCTGCTGAGAGGATTAGCTAATGTGTTCTATCAAGTTGGAAAAGAAAATAAATAAATGATTAGAAAAACAAAAGAATTTTTGTCAAAGGGAAGCCTATCTTTGAAATCTGATAAAAAAAATCTATTGGGGGAAGGGTGAGATGTCTTTTAAAAATTAAACTCAAGTGATGATATATCTCCATAGAAAAGGTAAAAGAAAAGAGTGTCAGCTTCACTTGTTTCAAAAGTGAGGAGAGCTGTCACTTCCCTACTAGCAGTTGCCTGGGGCAGGAAAATAGTAGGGGCAGCAAAATGTTAAGTGACTCTTTATTGTGAGAGAGAGTGTAGGCAATCAGGGGCAGACATTCCATTTTGCCTCAGGCAGGAAAAACCCTTGAGCCAGTTTTTCTAATTAGAAATAGTTTCTCAAATGACAATCAACTCAATCTGCTTATCAGGAGAATGAAATCTCTCAAGTCCAAAATGTTCCAATATCAAATAGTTTTTAAAAATAGATACCCCAAAAGAAAGAGACCCTATAAATAGAATTGAAATAATAGAATAATCTTTCATTGACATGACTGTTAAATATATAGATAGCCATGGACTTTAAGTTGATCTCATTGTATTTACATTATAAATCTAATGATTCTTTTTTGCTGAATTTAAAAATCTAGGTGATCAGCATCAGAAATTTAGCTGTAAATTGAATGAAAATAAGTGAGTTGTTGCTCTGTCACTGTGGAGAAAGTTTCATCTGAGTAGGAGAAAAAGAAGAACCTGCTATATACATGAAAACTGAATATGTAAATATGGAATATGTCTCCATAACTATTTGGAAAAAAGAAATCTGAAAATTTCTTTATTGCTTCTCTCTCTCCCTACTTCAGTCTCGTTAGTAAAATATATTCAACAAACATCCAATTCTATGGGGTAAACATTCTTGCAAATGATGCCTTTTATCCCACTCTTATGGATCCCAGAGCTAATATTAAGTGGTTGAAAAATCTTTCCAAAGAAGTAGTCACCTAACATTATCCATTAAGATTACTGAGTGCAAAGTTTTCCTTTAAAAGTCTGCTACAGACCTATGGTTCTAGCTGCCTGATAGATATTTATTGTTGCTCAGTCATTTCAATCATGTTCAACTCTTAGTTTGGGGTTTTCTTAGCAAAGATACTGGAGTCATTTGCCATTTCCTTCTCCAGGTCATTTTACAGAAGAGGAAACTAAGGAAAAAAGGGTCAAAAAGCAAGTCTTTGTCTGAAGTCAAATTTGAACTCAGGAAGATCTTCCTGACTCCAGACCTGCCCTCTATCCCCTGTACCACTTAGCTGCCCCTGATGGAGTTCAGCTAACTCCATGTGGATATGTTGCCAGCTCCTCCAACTCAATAGCTAAATTTGATTCACTATCTCTTCTCCTAAACTTGATCTTTATTTAGATTTAATGGAAAGTTAGATATCTATTTCTGTTTAAGTCTTCTGGGGCAGCTAAGCAATGCAATGGATAGAGCACTGGCCCTGAAGTCAGGAGGACCTGAGTTCAAATTTGACTTTAGACACGTAATACTTTACTTAGCTGAGTGAACTTAGGCAAGTCATTTATTGACTTGACAAAAAAATTTTTTAAAAATCTCCAAATATTTCACAAAAATATTAGTTTGACACCTTGAAGTTATCTTATCTCCCTGTCCTTTATCCCCAAAATATATTCAGTCAACAGAATCTACAAATTTGACCCTTGTCTCTTGTATCATACCTCTCTACCTTCTATTCTTACTACTACTACTACTACTACTACTAATACTACTACTACTACTTAGATTACTTTACTGACCTCTTGCCTCAACTACTTCTGCTTCCTAAACACTTTCCTCTGGCTCATGTCTTTCTACTCCAATCCATCCTATGCACATATACAAAATTAATTCTAAGTATAAAAGTCTGTACATGTCTTTCCTTACTTAAAAAGCATTAAGAGTTTCACACTGTTTCCAGAAACAAAGGTCAAACTTGTATTTAGCCTAACCCTTTAAAAACTAATACCAATGTATCTTTCCAGATTTATCTTATTTACACTCCTCAGCTACTCAATATCAGAACTAAACCAGATCTTGACAAATAGTTTTCATATGTCTGACCCAGAGACATAATTTCTAATCATATTATTCTTAAAATAATTACTAACAACAAAGTCACATTTTATCAAATAATAAGTCTTGCTCTGGTCCCACAAGCAGACTTCTCAAACAATACCAATTCTATTCTCTCTCTTAAAACAACGTGAATCTATATAATCCTATTCCTGGGGTCTTATCTCACCAATGATATGGAATTTTATCATCATTTCTTCATCCAAGTTAAGAAAAATCTCCTATTTTATATACGTAATTCTTCTGAGGACCAGCTTCTGTAGGAGTGAGAACACAGTTGTCCCTGGAACTAAAGTAATGAAAGGACAACCATGTCTTCTTGTTCATTAATGGATTGATTGGCTCACTGATGAACCCTGACCTAAAACATCAGTGGAGCCAGAGGTGTGTGGGAAACTTTCTGATAAGAATAAATATCATAAATTTAATCAGGGAAGCTATGCAGCTGGGTTTCATCTGACTTGTCATGTTTGAGATAAGTTTTGTTATAAAAGTCTAGATATTCAACAATAAAGACAAGGGATTGTTTTCACAACATTAAGTGTTGGTGACTTTCATGACATCTAAGTGTTCATGTAATATCTCTTCAACCTGGCTCTCAATCAATGTATGGACACATACCTTGTTGTTGCAGGCGATATGATACTTGAAAACAGGTTTACAAAGCAAGTACTGATGAATAAGGAACAAACTAAAGAGATTAATGTGAAGTACCACATATAGAAGTTGTAAGGTAGACCCAAACACATCTTATCTGGTAGCAGAAATTAATCCACTGGAAATATGAAAAAGATGTACACAGTATGGCAAGGGGTACTTGATAGAAAATGTTATTGAGTTCTAAAATGCCATGAGATATTCAGGCTTTTTTTGCTCCCCTTGACTTATGTTTCAGCAATATTAGTATCCTCAATGGTCCCTAACCCTGCAATTTCTTGTTTCCACTGTAAAATAATTTTAGCTTTAATTTCTCTATGAGAGAAAGGAAATTTTTTAAATAGAAATTTGCAGTTCCCTTATAAATCGCTGTGCCTAGTTAAAGGAATTAAAACCATGGACTGGTCAACTTAAAATATTGAAATGTTAGGGGACCACTTAGTTACCAAAACAATCAGTTTAAATCAACCCCTAAGTGTTTAATAAATCATCCACATCTTTACATATATTAAGATTTTCCTTTTGTCATGATTCTATGGTTGACCTCCCTGAATAATACATGGAATGTTAAAGTGTTCCTCTGAAAGATTTCTACAGATTTGTATTACCTCAGCATGTAATGGGGCAATTCTACTTTAACCTACAATACACAGGTTTTAGATTATCCCATGTATCATTCAGACATCTTAATATGGATCTTGATTTTCAATTCTAAACAATATTGGCTAAAGTTCTTATCAAAATCCTTTGTCCAAAGCAGGAACAGACAGGGACATAGCAGTTTTCAGGAAGGATAGCTTAAACACATAAACCAAAATGAGGTTTTCTTTTTATATTGAGATACTATATTTTACTAAGTAATTGTACTTTTCTCTAAAATTCTTTTCACATTTTATTTATGCCAATCAATCAAGCCATTTCCCAATAAAACATATTCCACTTGCCCTATTTAGTTCCCCCAAAATGAAGCAAATAATTAATTTATAAACATAATTTTCATAATTCCTGCTTAGATAGTGTTTTGTGAAGGTTAGCAATTCAATCCTAAGGTTAAATTACTGGTTTTAACTGTATACTGTCAGCAAAAAATTACCTTGGATAAATGAGATAATTTACTAGTTTTCAACAAGCTGCTATTTCCACTCAACATTAAGTGATAAAGAATACTTCTATCACATTAAGGAAGGAAAAGCCTGCAAATCATTTGACCTTGTCACTTAATCTAGGTATCTCTGAGGTTCCTTTCCAATGCCAATTTCAACATTCTGGCAGAAATTTGATCTCTTGACATTTCATTTCTAATCATACAATTCACCATTTTATTCTTTACATGCTCAAGCAAAACTCTTTACTTCAAATCTATTTATCTCAATTAAATACTGAAGAATGTGTTTATTATGAACTTTTCCTCTGCTACTCCAACTTCAGACATTTATCTGTTTTTCCAATAACCTATGTAGACACATAGGCTCTGGGCTCACTCTCTCAAACTCACTTAATACCTGAGAATTAGGTCTCAAGAGTTAGTTGCTTTTTCTCCTCTCAGGCTCTTCTCAACCTGAATAATTGTGGATTTTTTTTAAAGCAGCTAGATTGGTATAGTGGATAGATGACAGTCCTGGGGTCAGGAAAACTCATCTTCCTGAATTCACATCTGTCTTCAAACATGTATTGGCTGTGTGATCCTGCTTGCCTCATCTGTAAAATGAACTAGAGAAGGAAATGGCAATCACTCCCATATCTTTGCCAAGAAAACCCCAAAGGGGATCATGAGGAGTTAGACACAACTAAAATAAACAATTACTCTCAAACCCCAACCTGTTGAATTATCCCCAGTATCAATGAACAGTTACTCTCTACAATATAATCGATGATTACTACCCAATAACAACTATGTCTTCAGTTCCACTGAAAATTATATCAATTAGTTTTGTAAAGGGACATTTACTGAGAAGATTTACCAAGACCCAAAGAAATGGGGGGGGGGGGGGGCAGAAGGGGAGGAAAGAATCACTCAACTATGAAGTATGCTCTCTTCAGCTACCTTGGTCACTGGGGAGAAGGGGCTTAACTTAAAGTGACTTCTACAAACATTCCTCCCACCAAATTCACTCGTGAGTATGGTATAGCCAATGAATGAAATGTTTCCTTGCTCATAGGATGTAGTGTCTCATTTACTGAGTTTATTCCTAATGGATAAGCCAGTTAAACTATTCCTTAGGACTGATTCTTCCTCAGGATCAGGTGTCAGACCTCTAATCTTTACACCTCTAGTGGTTCTTCTGACTTTTTAAAGATAACAAAGTTGTACACCTGTTTGCTTTTTTTTCATCTCTAATACTCATTCATCTAAAATCAATTAAAGAATAAACACAAAAAAGGTGACCTTGGGTTGAAAACCACATCTCAGATAAGGACCAGAGGACTCTACCCAGATAAGAAATGGATAGCACCATTGCTTATTTGTTTTGGGGTGGTTTTTTTTTTGGCAAGGCAATGGTATTAAGTGACTTAACCAAGGTCACACAGTTAAGTAAGTATTAAGTGTCTGAGGGTAGATTTGAGCTCATATCCTCCTGATTCTAGGGCTGGTGCTCTATGCACCACACCACCTGGCTACTCCTATTTCTGCTTACTTTGAAAGAGATAGCTATTTTATATGCATACTCAGTTCAGGCTGGGCAGTCAATTGAAAAACTTTTCTTCATTATAGAGAAAAGGTACAGAAAATAGTCACAGATTAGCTATACACTCTTAATCAAGGGAAAGGCCTAACCACTTTATATAAATATGCTTTCTATAAATATGACTTCCATGTGTATATTCAACAGGCAAAAAGAACTCTGAACATTTTCCAAGAACTGGGCCTCCAATGCCTGGGCCCATGTTAAAAATAATTAATCTAAGATTAAATCTTTTTAATTCTTCTGTCAAGAATGAATAATAAGGGGGCAGCTAGGTGGCAGCTAGGTGGCACAGTGGATAAAGCACCGGCCCTGGAGTCAGGAATACCTGGGTTCAAATCCGGTCTCAGACACTTAATAATTACCTAGCTGTGTGGCCTTGGGCAAGCCACTTAACCCCATTTGCCTTGCAAAACAAATGTAAAAAAAAAGAATGAATAATAAGACTAAGATTATTCATGTCAAGTTTAAACAATAGAAGCAAGAATAATCATGAAATTACCTCTCTGATAATGGGGATCTAGCTCCATTGTAAAACTAGAATTGATGTTGATCCCCCAATGAAGATAATACACTCCTTTCTTCTGGCTTTTCCTAGCTGCTATTTAATATCTTGCTCTCTGTGGTAATGTCACAGGCACAATTTCTAATCCAGAGAAACCCCAGGAGGTAGGATATAGATGGTGCAGCAGTTATTGTAGGCAAGTGGCCAGAGGAAGGCAGCATGCACTCAGAGGTCCCACTGTCATTGCAAGCAAATCCTTCCTTAGTAATTCTATTTATTTCTCCATTTCTTTTGTTGTCCTCTGGTTTCTTTCCAGTCTCATTATTTCTAGCCTCAAAATAAAAGCTCTTTTTCAGAGTTCATTCAACAAGAAGAAGAATAAAGAAAAAGAAAAAGGAAGAGAAGCAAAGAAATGAGGGAAAAGCGATAAGAGAAAGAGATGAGGAGTAGTGAAAGGAAGTGAGGAGAATATACTTTGAGCTTGTTTAACTTAGAGAGAGCTGGGAAGGGTTCAAGACTTATTCTATAAATCAGCCAATCATACTACCTTGGGTAAAGAGTACATTTAAGAAAAGGTCAGAGAAGTTCTTTCTTAGTCCTAGCTTGAAGAAGAGGATTAATGTTTATGATTCTCTGAATCTACTAAAGGGCTATTTATGTCCATAGTAGATGCTATCACCTAAGGGGTTTGTTTACTTTACTAGAGCTTCTGCAAGAGTGATGGAGGAACAACATATTGGATGCAACACGGTAAGCACCCAAGGCCTTGGCATCTTATGTTTGTTTTGGCTTTTTTAATCTGGTGGCTAAAATTCTAGAGCCAGAAGGGTTGACTAGGTTGGAGAGCTTGGAAATATAGAATATGAATGGCAAAAAAGAAGCTACTTGAAAAGAGGGAAATTATGTCAAATAATGAAGTAGGGAAGAAGAGGGAAACTATTTAGGTTGAGGTGCCTTCAAGGTCTTAGACTAGAGAGAAGAAAGGGGAATAATTTGGAACAGACACTTGCTAGTGCAACCAGAATCTAGTTGGATTAAAGACAGAACCTGGACTGCCTTGTCAATGGGGCTGAATTAGATGGTACAAACACATGATCTTTTTATACTCCACAGTCCAGATAGTTTAACTTTGTGACTTTGTAGGAATACAGTAGTAAAAGACAGTTCTAACACCAACTATCATGTTGACTGCTGATGAAAGAGAGGAAGAATTTTTATCCAACTCACTTATTTATATTAAATTGACTTTCTGCTTTCTAAAATCTGACCAAAGGGAGTTTGAGAAGTAGCTAAAGTCACAGTCAGTCCTTCTCTGGAAACTCTGACGAAGTAATAACCAGTCTACCTAATGGATGGTATAAAAATACTAATAAATAATAGCTTCTCTACTACTAGAAAAAAATTAGGAAAGTTTCTTAATAATGAACTTTATCACCAAGTAAAATTGCCTTATCCCTGTCAGGAGCAATGCTGGCATCCCTGATGGGTAACTTACATTTAACTGGCAACATTCTGGGCTACTTATATTAACTGCAACAGTCAGAACAGCTTGAATTTCAATAAAATGTGCATTAAATGACTGAGTTAATTTAACCTCATTAATCCTCAGCCCAACAGAACTGTTAGAATCCTTACCAGAGGCATGTGCACCATCCATAACATAAACATGCCCCTGTAGGAAAATGACACCCAAAATGTACCACAATGAAAGCTCCTGAGTTGTCACTGAGGGGTAAATAGCTACATAATTGCCACAACCTAAATCTAGTGGCACTCCATGATTCACTTATCTTCTGGAGTCTTGATAACAGTGGAAACAGTTATCCAGTATTGGATCCCTCCCAGACCTCTCTTGGAACTTTGCTGCCTATTGAAACGATAGACTGCAATCCATCAAAGAGCTTGATTCTAATATCAAATGTATTAGCTTGAATAGTTGCCTTTTTATTTCACAATGAATAAGGGTATATTTATTACAAATTCAAAACTAGTATAACTTAACTCAGTTGAATTAGAACTTAAGTCAGCAATTTTACACATATGCCTCTTGCACCTTCCACACAGTCTGGGCTAATTATAGAAACAACAGCAGCATTTGATTGAAAACTATCCAAAAAAAATCTGAAAATAAATCTGCTTCCTGAAAATTTTAATGTAAACTTTTGCAATGTTGAGATACTTGGTGAAACGAAACATCTTGCTTTCAATTTGAGAGAAGGTCTGTGACACTGATTTCATCTGAATTCTGGATTTGACTCTTTTCAGAATATGTTTTATACCTTCTAGACAGAGTTTTTTGATATAGACTAACTAGAAAAAAATGACAATTAGATGGCACAGTGAACAGAGTTATGGACTTTGAATCAGGAAGGCTCCTCTTCCTAAGTTCAAATCTAACCTCAAATACTTAAAAGTTATATGACCCTAATCAAGTCATTCAATGCTGTTTGCCTCAGTTTCCTCATCTGTCAAATGAGCTGGAGAAGGAAATGACAAATCACTCTACTATCTTTGCTCAGAAAATCCCCAAATGAAGTTTTGTGAGCTAGACTGAAAAATGGCCTCTGATAGAGCTTTCAAAGAATTCTACAGGGGATCTATCTAATGTTTTCATAGTCTTCCCCTAAACATTTGAATATTGTATACTACCAATGACAAAATGACTTGTGTACCACCCAGACATCTGCTTCACCTTGACAATTTCCTTTTTTGCTTATATAGTTGGCAAACATCTTTTATGCTACTTTTTCCTATAGCTTGTTTCATTGCTAATTGCCACAGCCAATTAATTTCTACATGCATTCATTGTCTTTTTTGGTGAATTATCTATAAATTGAAAATAATATGTCTTCCTACTTCACACAGTGTTATGGTAATCAATAAAGATAATCTACATTAAATATATGATTTTATTAAAATTAAATTGCAAGCTAAAATTAAAATGCAAGTGATTTAGTATCTTTTATAATTTTTTAAATTACTTTATAAATGGAGGTAGAGAGAAAACAGTCATGATTAGTGCTATGGAAAAATATCTGAGAAGAAATGGAAATGATAATTGGCTCCACAGATCTGCTGAAAACTCCTCAGTCATTACTCATTCAAATGATTATTTGAATTATATCACATATATTACAGCAGATGGCATGTCTACAAAAAAGAAAAAAAGTTTCTTTTCTTTAACTAGGATTAACCTAGTTAAATTAATCAGTTGATTACAAATAAATAGTCATAATAATGCACCCACAAAATTGGAGGAAATTATTAAAGATCAGTTCTAGAAAGTTTTTAAAAGAAACTGATATATTCAATCATTGCTTATGGTCTTCAAAACTTGTAGAATATTTCTGCGAAGTATTCCAACAGGAAAAGGAGAAGTCCTAAGCATGCTAAGTTAGATGCCATCTGGAGAATTACTAAGAAAGATATGAACAAGTCAAAATTAGAAAAAGAAATTACCAAAATAATTCTGACCTAACAATTGCATTGTTTGGAATGTACCAAGGATATATTATTGAAAAAGGAGGAGATTATATGTTCAAAGATTATCAGAGAAGCATTTATGCACATTGAAAAATGAAATATAAAAGAGAAGTAAATATCCAACATATCCAACCAACCAAATATCCAACAACTCTTTCAAGTAGGAAGGTATCATTCCTATTTTATAGATGATTAACTCAAAAGATACTGAATGTGGGCATGAAGTCACTATGGCACATTAGCAATTAAAAAATACACAAGAGGAACAGCTTAAGTGGATAAATAATGAGATGTTAATATTTTGAGATATTATAATGCAGTTAATTACAACTGGAGAGATACAAAAAAAGACTCAACAGAATTTTATGGAATAATAAAAAAGAAAATAATTCAAAACCATAAAAATGGAGGATATTGTTGTCACATAAATAAGGCTGGATAGTCAAGCTTTTGAGGACTTGGAGTGGCTAAAATAACATTATAACACTCTATATATTAAAAATTAATTTATATGTAAATAGTCATCAAGTGATTTTATTTTATTTTCTTCTATTGATGCTAATGTTGTTTCTAATAAAAATTTACTTTTTAAAGATTCAAAACAATTGGTTTGTATTATTTTATGAGGCATTTGGTTAAAATAAAGTTGATGTCTCCCAATGTTAGATATCAAAAGATGCTGAAATCAAATTACAAAGGTTTCAGCTCAATTAAAATCTTGTCCTCTTCTACCAATCAGTACATTAAATTTACAATCTGGAAAATAACTTGGGAAAATTATCTCACTACATTATAATTTTAGATATTCTTTATAAGATTCTATTTTCCCAACTGGTAACTGAGCATATATGGGACATAGTTAAAAATGAAAACCAGATAATTCCTTTATTGTCCCACCTCAGTGGTTGAGTTGACATTTGCCAGATTATTAAGCTCTCGCTTTTTCATCCTTATTTTATCAATATGTACTTGTACTCAACAAGTAAAAATCTGTATTAGCTGCTCTCTATCTTTAGCCTCAGTGGAGTAGAACATAGACACAAAGCATCAGAAGGTCACTTCACTGTCCCTTTCCTAACTCTAAATAAAAACACAAATATTTGGTTCAATAAATATTTGCTTATATAGTTCAACTATATAACTAGCAACAACTAGCAAGTGGCAAGTGTCTGAGGCTGAATTTGAACTCCCATCTTCCTGACTCTAAGGCCAGTACTCTATCAACTGCACTAATCTGTACAATTGAAGGTAGAAAGTACCTACATTTATGTGATCATAGATTCATCAAAGTAGTTGGACATCATAGAGAGGAATACTGAGCCTGATGACTTATTAGGGTAATATATTTAGAAAGCAATAGAACAAATATTTATTGAACAAATATTTTTCTACAGAAAAGAAAAATTCCTTAATGTATGTGAAGCTACTTTATCATTGTAAATGAAGGGAATTAAAATATATTCTTACTATACTAGTCCCATTAGCTCTCTCTGACCAAGTAAAGTCTCTACTGGTGAACAATTGAAGTAGTTTTAATGTCTTATGCTTCCATATCCTGAAAGAGTAATCTCTCTCTGATAAAACAAGTTTCTTTAAAATATCTGAGACCAGCATAATTCAATTCCATTCTGGGATGACAGTTTGATTTTAAATTACTCTCCAACAAAATACAATTTTAGACCAAGAAACAATTTATGAAAAGAACATAAATCAGAAGTGATAAAATCAGTAATAAATATTGTGAACTAAGGATTCCAGCAGAGATAAGTCACTCTTAAAGAAACCTGAAGAATTTACATTTACAAATCATAATGCAGGCCATCTTTAAAATCACTTTCAGGGTGGGCAAAAATGTGAATAAGTATACATACCTGCTGGCACAGCAAGAATGTATCTCTTGATAATCACTTACATTTGAGCATAAACATGTAAGATTTTTTTAAACCTGCTTCCCCCTTAAAAAAATAAACAATCTCCCTTTATGCAATATTTATATAGTGAAGCAAGACTTCAAGCTATTCTTAGGAATATCCCAAATGTAATTTCTGCTATTTTCAGTTGCTGACCTTTGCTAGCAAGGGAAAATAAATGGCTTTTCCTAGATAACAATAAAAAACTTACACACTATTAAGCCATGGTAATGCTCCCATGCTGAGGCAGGGAAGCAAAAATGGCAACCTAGCAATATTTCCAGATGTACAAGCAGGACCACTAATTTGTTTCTCACATCTGTTTTATTGCCATAACACTCTTCCCTCCAGACTTTGTGATATTCTGAAATATATACATATATATATATAGATATATATATATACAGGTATATATATATATATACATATATACATATATGTATATATATATATATATATATATATATATATATATATATATATATACCTCTATATGTTATGGCATTCTTAACACCTACTCTTTCCACATAAACTAACTTCAAAGATTCTTGTACACTACTACCAGGATATCGTTGCAGAGAGTATAAAACTAAAACAAGTTATTCCATTTTTAATATCTCAGTCATAACAATCATGATTTATTTTTGTCCACACCTTTGTTTCATCAGTATAAGGAGTTTCCTGGTGAAAAAATTCCCTCTATCAAGGTAAACAAGCAATTGTTCTCCAAATCATTTTTCTTTGAGAGTTGCCTGAGTCAGAAGATAGATCAATCACTTTACCCAGAAACATATAGTCATTATGTGTAATAGTCAATACTTGAATCCAAGTTTTTTCTGGTATCAAGGACTAATCTCACTTCTCTATATAAATGAGACCTATTTTTACTTAGAAATTTTTACTAGAAACGGTTAGATAATCATGTTAGGGGCAGCTAGGTGATGCAGTGAATAGAGCACAGGTCCTGGAGTCAGGAGGACCTGAGTTCAAATTTAGATTCAGACATTTAATAATTACCTAGTTGTGTGACCTTGGGCAAATCACTTAACCTCATTGCCTTGCCAAAAAAAATAATCAAGTTAGTCTCATTTTAGGACTGTTGGACCTGAATATATATATATATATATATATATATCTATATATATATATATATACATATATATACATATATATATATACACTTTTTCTATTATCATCTATTTTTTATTCTCTCAAATACTACTATAACCATAAGATGTTAATGTTCTTGTCATTTAATTTAAATACTGTGCATATTTATGATTTTGGACTTATAACCAGAAAGATCTGAGTATGAATCCCACCTCCAAAATTTACTAGCTGTGTGATCACATAAATCTCAGTTTCCTCAACTGGAAAATGGGAATATTATCATAACTGCATTATGAAATTATTATGAAGTTCAAAGTAGATAATGTTATTATGTACTTGAAAATCTTAGTTGTATATAAGTTTTACTTGTTAATATAAAGCACTACAAAGGTCTTAAAATGTTTATATATCTGTGTCTATATAATTACTCAGAAATAACCAAGACATTGCTTAAAACAAAATATTACACTTATAAGATAATATAAAATGGTATAGTCTTAAGGATTATATAAATAACTTTCCTTTGAAAGACTGCTATCATTCCAAGGAGATTAAACATGTATCTTCTCTGTAATGAAAGTCATTTGAATTTTCAAAAAGCCAATAAGAGACTTTCTAGGCTAAGTGGAAAGCCACCCTTGAACTTAATTTTATCTATTTTCAGATTAGTTGATAAGGAAATTCTTCACCTTTGTCTTGGTGGAAAGAAAGGGAAGACATCTCTCCAAAAGCAATTAGGTTCAGCTAGTTAGAAGGTTAACTATTAAACCATTTACAATTTTAAGGAATAAAGATTAATGGTGTTTTATAAAATACCCCAGGATTTAGACCATTATCTCAAGGTCCCAGCATGGCATTAATAGATGTAGTGCTAGGCTTCAAATCTGGGTTTGAATACTGCTTCAGGTATTAATGTGCGAAACTGAGAAAGTCAGGGAAGGTATGGGAAAAACCTCTCTCTCAGCCTTAGTTTCCTGATATACAAAATTAAGATAATAGTCCCTACCTTGCAAAGAAATCAAGAACAAATGTGATGATATAGACAAAAGGCTTTGCAAATCATAAGATAATAATAATAATAATAAATATCTAACGTTTATATAGCACTTACTACATGCTAGACATTCTACAAAGAGCTTGATCTTCCCAATAATCCTGGGAGGTAGCTGCTATTATAATCTGCACTTTATAAATGAGAATATTGAGGCAAATAAAGGTTGAGTGATTTTTCCAGGGACGTATAGATAATAAGTGTTGCAAGTTAGATATGTGACCTAGTGTTCCTTAGCATAAAGATGGTTGGATTCCCATATTAGATGAGAGCTCTATTTTGAGACTGCTGTATCTTTACAGATAAATCTCATAATATGGGTTTAGGAGCTTATTTTTTAATAAATTTCAGTATATTTTATACTGTATTATTATCATTTCAGAAGGCAGAGTAGAATTTTATAGGAACCTATTCTAATCCAGACATTGTGTTATAAACTTTGGAGTTGGACAAAGCAATAAAAATAATTCAATAGATGAATTAAAGCTTTATGGTTCTCAAAACATCATTTGTCATAACAACCCAATGAACTAAGTAGTACAAGTATGATAGTCAGTTTAAAGATAAGGAAATTGAATCTAAGACATTAAACGTCCTCCCCAGTGCCAAACAACTAGGAAGTGATGACACCAAAGATCAACGATTCTGTAATAAAAGAGTCTATGTTCAAATCTTGCCTCTGTCATTTACTATCTGTGTGACCTTATTTAAGTTCTTTAACTTCCTGAATCTTGGTTTTCTTACCTGTAAAATAAATAGCTTGAACTAGATAACCTCTAAGATTCCTTCCAGCTCTAAACCTATGATCCCATGATCTTACAGTAAAACCATTTCTCAATGTCGAGTGATCTTTTAAGGAAATCCAGTCAGGATTTCTCTTCTTTCCCTTTGAGGAGCAAAATATGGAAAAAGCACCATGATCAATTTCTAGCTATGTTCTTCTCCAATCTGTCCTCCGTAGAAATGCCACATTAATGTCCTGGAAGCATGTTTGATAATTTCATTCCCCTGCTCAAAAGAATGTTCACTGGTTCCCTTTTACCTTTAGAAAAATACTGATCTCTTAAATTGGCACAAAAAAAAGACATTCACAATTTAACTTTAGTCTATGTATTTTAATTAATGTCACATTGCTTACTTTCTTTATTACAGGGTTTCATTTATTTAAAATTTTTATTTTTTGAATTATTTTAAATCAAACATTTATTTTTTTTTAATTCCTACCTCCCTCATATCAAAAGAAAGAAAGAAAGGAAGGAAGGAAGGAAGGAAGGAAGGAAGGAAGGAAGGAAGGAAGGAAGGAATAGTTATATTCAGTACATCATCTCTCTGTCATGAGTTGAATAGCAATTTCTTTATCAGTCATGGAATCACAATTGACCATTTGGTTGATCAGATTTCTTAGGTCCTACAAAAAATCCCCCCCATAATATTGATATATAGTATGAATTTTTCTGGTTTTGCTCAATTTGTTGTATGTCATTTTGGTTTTTTCTAATCTGTACAAATCTTTTCATGTCTCTTTAAAGTCACATCATTCCTCATTTATTTCATCAAAATAGTATGGCATTTCATTTACATCATACAATTTGTTAAACCATTGCCTAAACTGATTGACATTCCTTAATTTCTATTTTTTCTATCCATACCAAAAATGTATATTGCACATATAGGACCTATTCCTTTTTTTTAATCTTCTTAGTATATCGTTAAGTCAAAGTATACTATTTAGTTACTTTTCATATATAATACCAAATTATTTTTTCAGAATTGTTATCCCAATTCACAGCTTCACAGTTTATTAATGTGTTTATTTTCCCTTCAACATTGTCATTTGCTTTTGTCAACTTCGCCAATCTGACAAGTATGAAATGGAACCTCAGAATTATTTTCATTTACAATCTAGAAATGTCATTTGAAAAATTTCATATGACTGCAGATAGTTCTCTTGAGAATTATCTATTTTTTATTCTAAGACTCTATAATAAAGAATGGTTCCTATTCTTATAAATTTGACTCAATTCTTATATGCCTTGGAAATATATATCAGATAAACTTGCTGCTGGTAATTTTTCCAATTTACTATATAACTATCTCAGTTTTGCTGAAAATATTTTTCTGTCTTTTTTCTAAATAATATTTTCCAGTTATGAGTAAAGATAGATTTCAAGCATCATTTTTAGAAGATTTTGAGTTCCAATTTTTTTCTCCTTCCCTCCTTCCCATCCACTCTCCCCAAGATGGCAAGCAATCTGAAACAGGTCAGATTTATCTAGTACAGAAAGAAGGATGTTGAGGTCTCTCAATGATATAATTTTACTGGTTATTTATTCATGTAACTTTGTTAATTTCTCCTCTAAGAATCTGAATGCTGTACCACCTGTGGCAAATATGTTTAGTGTTCATATTGCTTTATTGTTTAAGATATCCTTTAGCAAGATATGGATTCCTTCCTTGTTTCTTAATTAGATTTATTTTTGCTTTTGCTTTGTCATGATCAGAATTGCTATCCTTGAGATAATAGAGATAGAAAGATGGATGCTGTTATTGCTTTTTCCCTATCATCAAGCCTAAAGTTGTCTCTTTGAAAGTTCTACACATCACTCCTGGTTCTTACTTTTTGGAATAAACAGAGTATGTATTTAACTAGGGGAGGGGAGAAGAAAGGAAGAGAGATGGTAATGGCATTTAATGCCATGAAAGCCACCTATGAAAACAAAACCTATACAGTGTGGGAGGTTAGAAACTGAAAAGCCTTGAAGGAGATCCCAAAAGTAAAAACTTTTGCTGATTTATGTTATAATATAAACTACTCATTAATAGAATGGCAAGGTTTTGGGAGGGAAAATATTTGAAGGAAGAAGTTCAGAAGAGCCACCATATTTCTGTCAAAGGTAACCCTGTGCACAATTCATTCTTCAGACCAAACCCTCATAAAATCTTATTCACTTCTATGACCACAGGTGTCAGATGAATTAAACTTGAGAAGTAAAGCATTTATATTCCATGGCACAGTTCATCACCAGTTTTTACGAGACAATCTGATTCTTCAAGTCCCACATTATATATGCAAAAACTATGTACTATCACATGTGGTTTGATTGGAATGGTCAATGGGAAGGAAAGTCTGATTGGAAGCAAAGTCCATTATTTCATCCTACTCAAGGAATTGACACTCAGCTTGGCCTCTTACCATCACCAAGGATTTCAAGACTTTGAGGTGAATAAAAGGATAGGAAATAAAATGGAGCTGTGATATCATTATAATAGGAAAATTTCACGAGATGAAACTCCTATCATGAAGCTTCTGTTTTAGAGAATTCTCTAGATCATTAAGAGGTTTAGGCTCTTGCCCAGTATCATATAGTTAATATATGTCAGAGAGGAGACTTGATCCCAGGTCTTCCTGGCTAAAAAGTTATCTCTTTTTATGTTTTTTTTAATATAAAAATAAAATGTTTGAAATCTCTAAGTCAACCTTTATTTGGGGGTGAAGGAAGGACAGAACTTATGATTTAATTGATTTGAGGAACTCATGGAGAAGAAAGTTGCTCCACCAATCAACATATCTGCAATGAATAGTTTGAGAGAATTGATGAGTTGAGGATGTTACTTCTAAGGCCAGCTCCTTATCTATTTCATTACATTGCATCTGAAATAATATTTATCAAATCTTCTGGAAAATCATGTATCACAATGAAAATTTAAGAGGCAGGATCAGAATTAGAAAGATTCTATTGGTTAATCTGAGAAGCAACATGGATAAAGGACCAATTTAAACATAGAAGACCTGAGGTCAAGTCCTGCCTCTGACACATATTGACAATGAGTTCCTCAAGCAAGTCAATTGACCTAGGCATCTCTTTAATACTGCCAGTTAGAGAGAAAGTGTCCTACCAAGAAAGAGATTTCTCATTCAGAGATCCCTATAGCAATAAAGGCATAGATCCAGGAAAAAAAAGTGCTCCCCAATCTGACATCACCCTACCTTTCTAGGATTATTTGGGTTTATTCCTTCTTGTATTTTCTACACAAAGGAAAACTTATTCTTTCATAAAATACCTGAACTTTTCTATCCCTTTACCTTTGAGCAGAATTTGGTCAGGCTTTTCACTATACCTAGCATGCCTTCCTTCTACATTTTTGGAATTTCCACCAGTCTTTTAAAGGTCAATTCAAATGATAAATTCCCCCCAGAAAGGTTTTTCCTATCCTTGATAAATAACCTTCCCCTCATCAATTTCTTATAGCACCTTGTTTTGTATTTGTCAAGGCACTTATTACATATTATTAGTCATCTCTTCTGATATCTTATGTTAAGCTCTTTGAGGAACTTTTGTTTATGTAAATTGTTGAGATGCTTCAGCCCAAAGCTAAGTACTCTAAGCTCAGTCAGTGAGAACCTAATATATGCTTGTTTATATCGGTGATGATTCACCAAAACTAAATCCTTTCCTACTTTTCAGCAAAAAAATTAATAATGTGGTTGTTATAAGATCTCATATTATTAAAACAATAACTTTTATTAAAAATGGTATAGTATATTCCCAGCATACTAAGAAACATAATCATAGAAGGTTAAAATTAAACTAAACTTTTCAAAACAAGTAAATTGAATCTTCTAGGTCAATATCTAAATTTTTTATTAGGGATTACATTTATTCATTAATTTATAGGAGTTGTATAAAATTAACCAAAGTTTCAAGGTCAATCATATGATATAATGAGATTCAGAAATAACACTTTATTACTATATATTCAATGTAGATTATCCAAAATGTTATTCATTACCTATAATTGAGGCAGTCATCTATTCCTTACTGTTTCGCTATAGATAGCTTTACTTCATAACATCAGTATTGAAATAGAACATATGACTAGCAATATGTCCAGTGTTTACCTCATAGAGTTGTTGAAAGGAAAGTATTTTGTAAACTGGAAAGCATTGTATGATACCTATTATAATGGAAATTTTGTCTCTGATTGAATGTCAAAGGACCTGAATTTTAAACTTGACTCTCCTACATATACCTTGTTCAAGGCATTTAATCTCTTTGGGATTCAATTAAATTATATGTTTTAAAAAAAGGCAAAGAAAGTGATTGGACTTCAAGGTTCTTTCAATAATCCTATAAATATATTATTATTATCAATCCATTCCATCTTCTCCAGCTGAGAAGATGCATCCTCAATCATCTCTACTCTTCTTCTAATCTTCAACCTCTTCCTGACTACTACTTCCCTTACAGTTACAAATACCTTTCATTATTGGGGAAAAAAACATTCATTTGACCCTACATTTCATCCCTGCCTGTTAGTTATAGAAAAATAGAAACAATGCAGAAATAAGTTATTGTTCTACTGTTATTAATTTAAATTTAATCTTCTATAGACTATTATATAAATGAATAAAACAACTCCTTTTTATAGTTGAATAAAATATTAGAACTTAAATTCATCTTCTCTATATGATTACTTATATGATTATGTCAATGAGAGAACCATAATTACCATTTGGTTTTATTACTCCAATCAAATTTCTTTAAAATCTATTTGTCTCCTGGCAGATGGAAGTATTTTTAGATATATCTATGTGTAAACACCCAAATAATTTTATTTCCTTCAGCATAACTAAGATATAGAGATATGTGTGTATATATATATATATATATATATACATTTATATATATACACAAATCTGAGTATATTTGAAAACCTCAGTCTGGGTTTTCTCAAGTACAAAGACTAAATCATCATCTTTTCAATTTTAATAATTAGCACATTTTTAAAGTCTGCTTAATATTGTTTTCTCTCTCTCTTTAAATATATGTAAATATATACATATATATATATATATAATGCTAGAAAAAGAAGGGGTTTTGAAATGACATCTATTCCTATTCCTTCATTTTAGAGTTAAAGAACCTGAAATTGAAGGAAATTCAGTGATTTGCCCAAGATCACACAGAGAGTGGCAGAACTAGAACTATAGCCCAAGAATCCAAATTCCCAATCCTTCAGGAGAAGCGTTTAATTTGCTATGATTTCAAGAGTGCAGATAAGGTTTCATCACATCCCAAACATATAACTCTTTATACTTCCAGACTGTATCAGATTCTGTGATTAGGAAGACCTTTTATGAGATTAGATTTTCCTATCTCACTCTGGCTGGAAAGGCAGTGGGTTCAATTACATTTCAGATCAACAAAAAAGCTTTAAACCTAATCTCTTTCTAACCTGAATTTGGTTTGTCTTCCCCCAGGAAGTCTTAGGTCCACCACTCTGTTCCCAATTTTTTCCTCCACTTTCCTTACTTGATTTTCAAATTCTTTTTTGAGATCTTTCATGGTCTAGAAACCAATTCATATTTTTCTTGGAAGCTTTGGATGCAGAAGCTTTGACTTTTTTATTTTCTTGTTTCTACATAGGACCAAAATAACTGTTTATGGTCAAATTATAATGCATGGACTGAACACTCTGGAAGTTGACTTTGTAGGTTTACTCCTGGTCCCCTGGGGCTGGATCAGTGCCTGAGACCTATGTTAGATTGGATTCTGCTCTCACTCTGTTGAGGCAGAATTGTCCTGCTGATCTTCCCAATTATCCTTGCCAATCCCTGGACTAAGAAGTCTGGAAACCACCACCACTGCCACTGAGCCAAACATTCCTAGGTCTGTTGACCAGTCTGACTGATTGGAGCTGGTTCACTCCATTACAGCCTGGGCTATGCTGCGGTCCTTTCTAACCCTGGTGTAACAGACCCTTTGCACAGATCTTCTAAGTGTTCTGGGGTGAAAATGGTTTTATTCAGTCTTTTTAGGGGATTCTGCCACTCTAGAATTTGGTTAGAATCATTAATGAAAGGTATTTGGGGTGATTTGCAGAGAGCTTGTGAGAGTCCCTGCCTTTACTTGATCATCTAGGCTGCCCCTTTGGATCACCACTCTGGAGAATCACCAGATTAGTTCTATATTTAAAGTGTATTCTCCATTGGCCTAGCCCCACTACAGGTTAAAATTTCCTGAATTCAAACAATCCACCAGCCTTGATTTCCCCATTAGCAGGGATTACAGATGTGTAACAATACCTGGCTAACAAATTCCTTTTAATATCATCTTAATTTTCAACCATTTTCCAGAGAAGTATGAGTAATATTAAGATATTAAAGTTTTATCTTTCTGACAGATAAAGATAGAGCTTCAATTCAAATGACATAACTACAAGGTTTCCTTGTAGTCTATAAACTGATTGGTGTACATATGTCTTTATTATTTGATTACTAACCCAGTTCTCCAAATTAATTTGATATTGAAACAACACACTAAAATATTCTAGGCAGTGAGTAAACAATTTTTTTCAGGTTAAATTTGTAATTGGAAGAGTGTTGGTTAAGGTCAATAGGGTTTTATATTGAGGCAATCTTTTACAAATGCATCAATTTAGGGGTTAAGAAACCCTGAACCACCTTTGTATACACCAATAATAAAAAGACCAGTTAAAGGTAAATAAGTGGCTTAGTAAAATTACTTTGTTCAAGAATTGTGCTTAATGACTTCATCTATCACTTGAACTACTTCTGTTTAAATATTCCCTCCAAGTTCTTAACACTGACAAAAGAGGTCCTAATCAGGCTAGGGTACTATGAGGTACTATGGAAGAAATGATGGAAATGAAATCAGAACATGAACCTCTATTTGAATGTCAGCATTGCCATTTTCTATCTTTATTAACTTTGACAAATCATTTCACTTTCCTCAGACTTCATTTCCTTATCTAAAAAATAAGGAGGTTGGGTGAGATGACCTCCAGTGACCTATTACTCTAAATCTAAGAACCTATGATGTTCTAGCACCATGTTTCTATATTAGGCTTCTGATCTGCTGACTGCTGACTTCATCTGAATTATATCTACATCCTGAAAAGTACTAGAATGATCAGAAAGATCATGGGATCTTGTCCAATTCTCTCATCTAAATATGTCTCCTTCAATAATTTAATTACTTATTTTAAGCTATGAGTATGACCAGACATTTGAAAAGTGAGAAACTAAATTCTCTTTCTGAATCAATGGAAAAGCCAATGTTCATATGAGACAAACCCAAAACCCAATTATTTCAATCATGAAACTGAACCCCATGAAACAACAAGACTTTAAAATGTAGCTTTAAATATCGCACTTCACTTATTTATAAACTTCCATTCTCTTATTCTTTCAAATAATCAATTTACAGACCCATTTTTATGCCTCATTAATAAGCAGTGCTTTTGGAAGAAAGAACTAATGTTTCCCTCTCTTGTGCAAAAAGCAAACACATTGAAATTCACCTCAACTTATATAAATGTACCAGTCTCCTAGGATTAAAAAAAAGTTCTAAAATAGTACACTGAAAAGAACAACTGTCCAGGAGCTGTGATGACAGTTAAAACCCCAAAGAACATCAAAAATCTATGAAAATGCTATCCAAAATGAAATCGAACAAATTCTCCTATATATTTTTTAATGAGTTCCCACAAAGTAACCACATTCCTGATCAGTTTGGGCTTCCAGATTGATTAGATGCCTCTGTTTGGGTTTCTTGGCTTTCTAAAGACTAGAAGCCCATATGTTTTGACACTGGAGAGTCCCAGGTGTGTTATAGCTCAGAGTTCCTTTTTACATTTCTTCAGAGTCCCCTTAATTCAATTCTGTGTCTCAAAATGCCTCAAGATTTGATCGGTGTGTTGTCCAAATTCTGTCTGCAACCCAGTGAAAGATTTAATATTGTTTATTGCCAAATATGTCTCCAAAAGTTTTAATCCCCTTATCTCTCCATTACTTGTTTGTAAAGCAGAGTAATTCAATATTGCAGTAGGAGCAAACCAATGCTGGTGTAATTCTAAATAAGGAAGAGAAAACTTGGCAGTACATAAGATTCTAACAGCAGATCTAAAACTACTTTTTCCTAAAAGCTTAGCTAGAACAAGGCTTAGAATTTATTTTTCACTCACAATTTTTAATCAAGGTTGTCACTTAATTACTAGGGATATAAGAGTAATTTCTTGACACTCACATTTTATTTTAATATATTTGAACAATTAATTGTCAATGAAGGAAGCCTGGATTTTAGCTTCAGTTCTGTCATTTTTTTTTAAGTTTTTTTTTTTAAGCTTACTCTGGTATTACTTATCTGAATTACTGGGATAATGTTAACATTTCCATGGATACAGGTTGCATAGAATCCCAGCTCCTAGATACCACCATTCCTCATCTACATGGGAATAAAAGGACATAAAATAATGATAATAGTAAACATATTCAATTTTAATCATTTGATCTTTGTTTAAAAAACATTTATAGAGCCTGTGTCTCATTTGTATTTGTACAGGACAGAGATTGTGGACAGTGCCAAATATCTCCCCTTGCTTGTTATGCTGGAAAGATTATTATCAGGCTCCCAAATCTAGACCTAATAGGAATCCTTCTTCCAGTATTCCTTAGGATCCTATCAAACATCTGAGAACTATCACCTTGATACTGAAAGGGTTAATATAAAATAAAATTTGAAGAAGCAAAAACAAAGTATATAATATAATTCTCTTTGTATTACCCAAGAAGGTCTTGGAGCAAAAGAATAGACTAGTTGTTCATCTATTTATAGGTCTCCATGTTCTATTTTCATTCTATTATATAAGATGTTGCTCAATTTTAGGGCATTATGAGTTATTATTATTATTATTATTATTATTACTATTACTATTAAAGTATTAAGAACTTTGGAACTCATAGTAAGTATAAGCAGGTGATTCATGGGTTACAGGTGCTATTTTTTTCAGTTTCAGAATCAGGAGAATGGATAAGAAATTTAGATATAGATGTTCTAATTATATAAGACAGAAGTAACAGGGTTACAACATAAAGATTCCTTTCTATCCATTGATTTGATGTGACAATCTGAAAGTATACATTTAGAAGGACACTACAACTTTCAATGTGATTATGAGGACCCTTTCTCAAATGTCAATCATGACATAACTTCCCATTGTCTTTGTAGTTTGTAAACTGGACTTGACGTACCCCAAACTCTATTTGAAATGATATTTCCTATTCTTATATTCAAATGTTTAGTGACAGCATCTACTTTTTTCCTTTTGTTCCTCAAATTCAGTTGTCCCCAAAAATACATTCCAATTTTGCTTCTAACTTTATTTCTTTCAAAAGCAGTATTTGCAGTGATTGTCTTCCTGGTGATTATCATTGCTAGTGATTTGAGAAGTGAACTTTGACAATCTGGAATTCTGAAGTCTACCTAAATTTTGTGTAGAATTGCTATAATAGTTCCTATAAGACTATGCTGCTCTTATAACAATATTAATTCTTACTTCACTGAACATTCATTTAGCCATGAAAACAGACTTTCCCAAAAGAGTCAAATCATAGCTTTTGTTCAAGTAATGAGATGCTCCTTTTGGTTTGCTTCTTTCAGTGTCACTTTGATTTGAGATTTTTTGCTTGGTAGGGATCCTGAGGCTATATTGATTATTTGTAATGTTGAGAATAGCTTGCCCACAATTCAGCTATCAGTCATATTGTAAATACTTCTTGTTATTAAATGTCAGCACAAATATATGTGCTAGAAAGGCATTGGGCATAAAAGATGGTAGCAAAAGGACTAATAAGATTTAGGCATATTCAGAAAATCGTTTCCATACTATAACAATATATGCTTCTCAAAGCCAAGCTGCCAAAAATCTAACTGACTCAAAATTCTTTAGAAGCTTTGAAGTGCAGTGAATTCAGTGCTGGGCCTGAATTCAGAAAGACTTATATTTCCAAGTTCAAATATGGTCTTGGATACTTACCAGCTATGTGACTCTGAGCAAGTTACTTAACTTTGTTTGCTTCAATTCTTCATCTGTAAATTAAGCTAGAGAAGGAAATGACAAATATCTTTACTAAGAAAATCCCAAATGGAGTAATGAAGAGTTAGACATGACTGAAATAACTGAAAAACAAAAATCAATACAGTTGGACAACTGGTCAAGAACATATAACCTAAGAAACTTACTTATTGTATGAAGATGTCAAATGACTTGCCTAGCCTCAAAAAACCAATATGTGTCAAGTCTTTTAAAATCTCAGGTCAAATTTTTATATACTTCTCTATATTATTTCTTGCAATTACTCGAAAAATATAAGATGAGAAAGGAAATAAACAGAAACAAAGATAAAGTGATCACAGTAACAGAGGAGATAAATAAAAATACAGATTATGTAGTTCAAAGGACAAAGCAAAAAGTTGACCCATCAATGGACAAATTGATGGGACAATAGAAAAGTAGCTTTTAAATTAGAACCTTAAGTATTCAATGGAAGGCATCTAGAATTGTTAAGACACTAGAGACTTCTATTAAAATGGGGGTGTTGATGGGATCAAGAGAGATACCAGGAGCTTATGCAGGATGTGGAGATGTTTTGTTCCATGAAGTTGAAAGCAGGTAGAGCTGCAAATGCAAAATAAACTGAGCTTTAAGTCTAGTTTCTGCCCTCCACAAAGAAAGGTATCAGGAAGAGTTTGGAACTCCCCAGTTTATCTCTTCATCGAAGGTAAGAGGAAACTGAGAAAGGTAATATCAAACAGACCTAATGACAGCAACACAGTGATGTATTTAGAAGTGATGAACTGAAGGATGTCTTGTTAAGTGTAATTGAAAACAGACAGAGTAATAGATAAATAACAGAGGGGAGTGTAAAGGCATACCAATGATAAAAATTCATGTTTATATTGTGGTTTAAAAAGGGTACTCTCAAAGAAATCCTCTGAGGCAGTATGATGAATGTTATCCCATTAATAGAGGAATAAGTTAAAGAAACTGGCAATACTCATCCTGGAAAAAGGAAGACTCAAGGAAGACATAATAACTGTCTTTCAATTGTTTGAAAGTCTTCCATATGAAAGAAAGATTCTTCTTCTGTTTGACCCCATTATGCAAAATCAGGAACAGTAAGTCAAAGTTGCAAAGACACAAACATAGGTTTTATGACAGAAAGCATCAGAGAAAGCATTCCAAAAGTGGAATCAACTGAAAATGTATCTTCTCTTAATAGAAATCTTCAAGCAGAAGTTAAATGGCCTGGTACATTATTGTAAGAATTCATTTATGACATGGGTAGACTAGTTAGTAGGCTATTAGTATCATTCCTTACTCTGAGATTCTGGGATCCATGATCTTGTGAAATAATTCAAAGTCAGTCAAAGACCAAAAGTCCATGATTCAATGATTATGAAAACTTTCCACACTGAAGCTTATAAACATTTGGTGAAGGAGGGGCAGCTCATAGTTTGTTAGGAGCTTGCCATCTTAAAATGATCTGAGGTGACTTATGGTATGGCTTGAAGCTTAAACCACATTCTTTCATATCTCTTTATTATGCAAAGGGGTCAAAAGGAAATCTTTTTTTCATTTTTACATAATAGTAAAAAAATGCTTAATAAAATAATTTGTCCTCATTTTATAGATAGTAGAGGAAATGTATACTAGGCATCTGTAGTTTTGTTGCTGATTGATAGTCCTTTTGTATGAGAATACTCCAATCCCTCTGTTACAGACATCCTACAGCTGCTACATTTAAACTCTACTATCAACAGAGTGCCTGCTTTGCACTCTTCCCTCTTGGCAGTTGCTATTCTCATTCAATCTTCTCCATATAGTCTAAATATACTGAAAATTGTAATCTAGGGATTACATAAGAGACAAAAATCCTTTTGCATCCCAGTGTTATGACCACTCTCATGCTTTCCCTTACTGTAAGTATCTCTGGTTGAGCAGTTGCTCAAGCAGATGTTAGATAGTCAGTGTTTCTCTATCATGCCAAAGGTCTTGATTCTCTGAATCAGATTGTACATCTAAACTCAGTACTCTGCCAAATCATTTAGTCCAAAGACTCCCTTTAGAATCAAGTGCAATCCAAGATGGCCAATGAGGATGGCAGCTGGAATACATGCAGACAACATAAAAGCATATACACAGAAAAAGAGAGAGTTTCCTAATAGTTAGATGTCCTCCAAGTGGCAAAAACAGAATTTGGCAATAGTGATAGAGCAAGTTGCCATACACAGGTGGCAAAAGTGAATTAAATTACAAAAAACATTTTTTAAATGTTACTTTCAGCTGAGACACATTCCTATTCAGTTAATCAGGAAAGAAGTGAAATCCCTTATTGGCTGGATTTCTTTAAGATACTATATGTTATACCTGATCCAAGAGGGTTCGAATCCAGGACAGAAAATGGACAAGGAGGAGAGAGGATGAGGATGACAGGATAGGATAAAATAAAATTCTCCATTTGCTAATCTATCTATTTTTTTCAACCTGATTTAAGGCATTAAAAGAACTGGATTTAGTGAGTAATAAATTCAGCAGGCATGTTAATAGGTCAAGCCTTAAACTTTTAAAATTCCTAAATTGTCAAAATTTTCCAACCACCTAATAATTATTCAGAAGAAAACTACAAATGTTGTTAGATGTATTTAAACTTCTTGAATTTCTTTTTAAAATATTTCATCAGGATTTTATTAATACAAATGCTAAATAAGTCTCTACTCATTCCAACTTTAAAAAAAACCTTAAAAATTCCTATTGTCAGTTTTGTGTCTTTCCAATAAATTCAGTTTAAAATATATGTATCAAGTGTCTACTATGTTCGAGGAATTGTACTGAGTGCTGGGGATACAATTAATGAAAAGATATTCCCTGTCCTCAAGATGACAATAAAAAAAGAGGAAAACCATACACAAAAGGAGGCAAGAAGGCAGGAAAGACACCAGGAGGGTTCTTGGTGTGAAGACATTTTCTTCCCTGGAGTTGAAACCAGGTAGAGCAGCAGATATGAAACAGAGCTGACTCAAAATTCATTTTTTGCTTTCTATAAAGAAAGGTATTAGGAAGAGTTTGGGATGGTAAAAGAGGCAAAAGAAGGTAGTATTATTTAACACTTGAGATAGCAACATGGCAGTATGTCAAAAATTATAAGCTTATCCTGGGAAAGACATACTGTTCAGTGGAGTTGAAACTAGGCAGAGCAGAAAAGATTATCTGGGCATACCAATGGTAGAAATTCACATTTTATATAACATTTTTACAAAAGATATTGTCAAGGCAATCTTGTGAGATAGTATGCTGATTGCTATCCCTGTTTTAGAGATAAACAAATTAAGGATATACAGAGTTAAAAAATTAAATTACTTGTTATCACACAATTTACAAAAGTCTGAGGTAGGATTCAAACCTAGGTCTCTTCTCAACATTGTCAGCAAACTATACAGCATACTACATTTCCCCTCTATGGCAATAGCTGACATTATATATATGTAATACTTCAAGATTTTCAAAGCACTTTATATACACTCTCTCTTATGATCCTCACAAAAACCCTGAGGTAGGCCTTACAATTAATTATTATCCCTGTCTTCAGAATGATGTTTGACCTTCATTTTCAAATTATTATCCCTATCTTAAAAATAAGAAACCTAAGATTCAAATAAAATAAAGGTCACTAAGCTAAAAACAGAGAAAATATTTGAATTTAGAGTTCTCCAAAATCCTAGTGAACTACTGTTCACTAGGTCAGTTTCTTCTCTAGCATAATTTCATGTTACCTTCTTATGTATTATCTAGCATGTGGATAGATATTCAAATGAATAGAATTTCATGAAGCTTTTATACTATCAGAGGATTCACTATATGACAAGTTCACTCCTCTGAAGCACACTTTAGATGGGCATATATATATATGATAAACCTTATTTAGGCACTAATCATTTTTCCTGACTACATGTCAGCTGAGTTCTACTATGGTCATCAATGCAGTGTCACAGCCAACTAAACTAAAAAACTGATTTATGCACTACAGCTTTTTATTACTATCATGATCTTAAAAACACAGCTGTACTTCCTTGCTGCCATCCATGCAAATAAATGGGATTTTGATTCCCCAGGATAGGGAATAAGCTGACCACCATCAACCAAGGAAATATGATTCTAACACAAATTTCCATACAGCTTATAAAGAAAAATGATAAGTCAAAAAGGTAAGAGATATCATCTTTAATATGATTCAATTTAAAGAATATTTATCAGGTGCCTTCTATTTTCAAGACACTGGATTGAATCCTGGAGATAAGACTTTTTTAAAGAAAGACTTCATTTTAAGTGAGGGAAAGAGGTGGGGAGAAAAAAGAGAAATGTGAATCAACCTTCAAAAATGTTATACAAGGAGGCGGCTAGGTGGCACAGTGGATAGAGCACCAGCCCTGAAATCAGTAGTACCTGAGTTCAAATCTGACCTCAGACACTTAATAATTGCCTAGCTGTGTGGCCTTGGGCAAGCCACTTAATCCCATTTGCCTTGCAAAGCCTTAAAAAAAATGTTATACAAGGAAAGCTGAGATAAATGCAAGTATGAAAAGAGGTTCAGTCAAAGTACAAAAAAATTGAGAAGGGAAAAAACACTGACACCTGAAGAAGTAAAGGAGACTTTTAAGCAGAAAATTAGGCACTGAGGAAAAGAAAGACTTAAGGTAGAAATGAGATTTTGAAAAAACTATTCCAGTAATGAGAGACAACAGAAGAAAAGGTATAAAGAAAAGAGAGAACAACAGAAGACTAAGTTAGACAGTTGTCCATTTGACGCTAGTATAATACTGAAAAAGTACATTGGATCCAGACTTGGGGAGATGAACCTTGTCTATCAGGATCATCAGTATATGTAGGAGGTACTTGAAAGTCTCAGATGATTTCAGTATAGCACATTAAATGTAAATAAATTGACCAATTCTAGAAGTATCTGTATAGTAGAATTGAGAAAACTTTTTGGGGGGTGGCTAAGTGGAGCAATGGATAGAGCACCAGCCCTGGAGTCAGGAGTACCTGAGTTCAAATCCAGCCTCAGTCACTTAATAATTACCTAGCTGTGTGGCCTTGGGCAAGACACTTAACCCCATTGCCTTGCAAAAAAAAATTAGGTAGAGAAAACTTTTTTTTCAATCGAAGGCCACTACACCAAAGAAAAAAAATTATCAAAGGTTATATACAAAAAGAAATTTAATTTAGAAAGGTTTTTTAAGAAATATAAAATATTTGATTTTTCCTTTTAAAAATAATAACAAAATCATGTCATTTTCCAAATAAATATATTAAATGATTAAAAAACTACACACCAATTCCAAAACATGGCTTACTGGGAAAGGCTGAGAAAGAAGGGATAAGAAAAGAAGGAAGAAAATCTGAGAAGAAGAAAAAAATATAACAAAAGGAAGAGAAAAGGAGAAATAGGGGAGAAAAAAAGAATAAAAGGAAGGACTTAATATAACTTAAAGACTTGTTCACTTTGAATGTTCATGTCAGTTCATATCTGTAAACTGTTTTTAAAAATACTTATGATGCTAACTAATTTATGAACCCTCATTATCTGTTTTTCAATTACCCTAAATCTTTAAAGCTCATATACAAAATGGTATAACAAAATCAACCCCCTAGTTGAGAAGAGTGAAAAGAGAATTTTTTATTCCCTGAAAGACAGAGAGTTATCATCTCAGAGAAGTATCTGAGCCAAGAGCAAGGACTTTTCCTACCCTCCTACACACAAGGGGATTTCAGGGGACATCTTGGGAAAGAAAATGATTTCTCTCCATAAAAAACTGGTAGAGAGTAAAGAGGCTCTTTCAAATCAGTATTCTTGTTAAGTTCTTCAAGGCATTTTTATATTGATTTAATATTCTCTACATGTACTCATTAATTTGAGAAATGAATGGCTGTATGTGGAAATCAACACTAAGGTCTTTGAAGTAGAAATACTTGCAACAATTTCCATAGATGCTGGCATATTTTTATTACATCTGTAATATTATGAAGAACTTTCCAATGAGAAATTTCTCCTACCCCTTCTCTATAGCATATAATCTCAGGCAATTGACAGGAACACCAGAGAATTAAATGAATTGTTGAGAGTCAAACTGCCAGAAAATGTGTAAGAGAAGGGACTTGAACCCAGGTCTTCCAGACTAGTTCTCAGTTTATTTTACTACCCTGCTTCTCATATATAGAAATGAAATATAATGGCAATAAAAGTCATTTTGCTTTTCTTCTCTACCCAAATACAGAGAGTAATAGGCTTCTCAATGTCTCTCTCAAATTATTTCCTATGTGTATAAACTTGACTTGTCTCCAGTTGGAACACTCTCTTATAAGGGCATAAAATATTATAAAAGCAGAAACACAACTGATGCTACTAGGTACCAAAATGTACTCATAAGTATATTGTGTGTGTGTGTGTGTGTGTGTGTGTGTGTGTGTAATTGACTACGCTTTCTGAGAAACACAAAGTTTCAGTGTTCCCTAGCATTGCCTAGCTCTTGTGTGAGAAAAATCTATGGAGGATGAATAGCT
Source organism: Macrotis lagotis (assembly GCF_037893015.1). Lineage (NCBI taxonomy): Eukaryota > Metazoa > Chordata > Mammalia > Peramelemorphia > Peramelidae > Macrotis > Macrotis lagotis. The sequence goes on along the minus strand of NC_133658.1, from coordinate 671,161,548 downwards.
CTCTGTAGTTTTCTATTTGGATATTTAGATTAATTATTAGCAAATATGGTAGCTCTAAAATTAAAATTTTATTATTTGGTAATTTATTAAAACTTTTCCTTTGATTTTAATATTTGCTTCTTAGACAATATGATGTTGATCAAAAATAAGTATGGAAGAAGAGGTAAAAAGGACACCATAGAACGATTCATAGTCCTCTTCAACTTAGGGATATGTGCTGATTGAAGTTTCTATTGGCTTGCTATATATGAATCATTTTACATTCATAAAAATCTTGGGGGGAAACTACTTATAGTAGTTGAAATATAAACTTGAGAGAAGTAAGGAAGGTTATTGAAAAATGTATAACCCCAAACTTGGGGAAAATAGCTTCCTTCTTATACATGATTAAACTAAGAAATGGAGATATGAAGTAGTCTAAATGAGGTGATTTTAATTATCATAATTATCATAGGATTCACTTTTCCCTTAAATATCTTCCCAGTCAATCTGCATGATAGCATCCCCTCCTACAATTTTGGAGATGTGTATGGGGAATTTCTGTATACTGGCAAATGCTCTTTGCATGCCTTTGCAACCAGTTTAGGGTTAGGAGTGGGAGAGTCATGTCACATTTAGATAGTTAAACCTTGGTCATTTGTCCCTAGAAGGCTACAGTAAAAATATTACCTACTTGGGTGAGACTACCAGATCTTTACAATTGCACAGAGGATTTATCAAATTAGTCAGTTAACATTTTGTACCCTGAGTCATAAGTTAATTTTAAAGGCAAGTACAACAGCAATAAACTCTTTTTTTCAGGTTTTTGCAAAGCAATGGAGCTAAGTGACTTGCCCAAGGTCACACAGCTAGATAATTATTAAGTGTCTGAGGTCGGACTTGAACTCAGGTACTTGTGACTCCAGGGCAAGTGCTCTATCCACTGTGCAACCTAGCTGCCCCTAGCATTATCTTTTAATAGTCATGGCAAAGAGGAAAAAAAGATTAAGTAAACAGCAAAAGAGAAGATAGAATGGAGATAGGGATTATGTCTGTAATTTCATTGACACAGGGAGAAAATATCCCAAGTGAGAAAATATCATCTATCAGTGCAGGTTGCACATTTTCTGCCACTATAATCTTAAAAAGCTACCTGAGGCCCCGAGATTAAGAGACTTGCCCAGTATTACATAGCCATTATTCATTATAATTGTCTATAACTGTCTATAGACAATTCATAAACCCAAGCTTTAGTGACTTTGAGGCTAGCTCTCTATCCACTCCTAAAAAGAAAATTTTACATTAGACAAGTAGGTAGCATAGTAAATAGATCTAAAGTCAGAAAGATATGATTTCAAATTCAGGTTCCAGCACTAGCTGTGTGACTATGGACAAGTCTCAATCTTTGACACCTTAGTTTCCTCTTCTGTAAAATAGAAATAAAAATGGAGCTATCTTCCATGGTTTTGTGAAAATAAAATGAGATGATGTTTGCAAAGCACCTTGTAAATGTTAAAATATTGCTCATTATCATTTTATTATCATACTATAGGAAAAGTAGAAACATCAAAAAAAGGAAAGCAGTCACAAAGACAAAAAGTAACTAATTTGATTACTAGAGTTCTTAGCATAAATACTAAAAATGTAGTAAGTTGTAAGAGGTCTTTGGAATAAATATGCAATGTATATGACTACATAGTACGCTACGTATATTGTTGCTCAGTCATTTCAGTGATGTCTAATTCATCATGAACCATATGGGATTTTCTTGACAGAGATATTGAATAGTTTTCATTTCCTTCTTTAGCTCCTTTTACATATGAAGAAACAAACAGGGTTAAGTGACTTGCCCCATGTTACAAAGTTCATAAGTGAAAGAGGCCAAATTTGAACTCAGGGAGTTTTCTTGACTCCAGCTTTAGCATTCTTCACACTGCCACCTAATAACCTGCTCTCTCTCTCTCTCTCTCTCTCTCTCTCTCTCTCTCTCTCTCTCTCTCTCTCTCTCTCTCTCCCTCCCCCCTCTCCCTGTCTCCCTATCAACATCTGTCTATCTCTGTCTCCTCTGTCTCTCTCTCACTTATAAATACTAGATGAGTTAGTAGTGCCAATAGAATGAAATGGTTTATTATTGATACCTCTTAAAGATCTATCTACTTATTGATCTAAAGAATATGTTTTATATTTTCAACCTCTCATGACATATAATTTTTTTCTTAAAACATGATAGGATAATAATAATAGATTGAATGCATAATTTAGTTTAGTAAATCATGTCATCTTTCTTGGAGCATTATCTAAGAAATGTATTTTTTTAAGTAAACCACCTCAAAGATACCATCTCATAGTAATTCATGAAACATTAATATGCAAGTTTATAAATATGTGAAAATGAAATTTTATGTTTACTGCTTTTAAGTTTGAAACATACTAAGAAGAGGAAGAATATTTTTTAAATAGAGAAGGGAAAAGTAAAAATTGGTATGATGCAATACAGTTTTGGCTCTTTTTAGTAATATTTCAATGCCCCTTCTAAAATCTTAAAGCAGATAGAATGGCAGAAAGGTAAAATAAATATTAGTTGTTAATTCATTACATAGAGTATTAATATCAACCAGTGATGGCATCATTTCATTTGATTATTAACCAGTCCCTGACATGTAGCAGGCATTTGAAAAATATTCTTCAATAATTGATATTAGAATGAATTTAATCTATCATTTGTCAGATCACTGGATTCCTCACACATCCTTTAATATTTACCCTTCTGAGGAGATAACCAACTGACTCCTTCTACTCTCCTAAAATCCCATGCCTCTATCTTTGGGACAATTTACCTCCTGCTCTATGATAAGTTGGTATTGCATTCTTATTAAGCATACTATGGAATATTCAGCATATGATGAACTATTGTTTATAAACAACCATTATTTGAGTCTGTCATATATATATATATATATATATATATATATATATATATATATATATATATATATATATACAGTTAACTTGAATTGCATCAGTTGTGCCATGATAAATAGCCTTTTCCGTGGAAGAATTACATTTTTACCTCAAAACTTTATAATTTAGATATTCCAGAGCCAGAAATTCTCAAAAGTATAGAGGTAAAATTTGTGCCTGTCTGTATTTTCTGTCTGACTCAGATTGAAATGTATTTTATAAAATTTTGACTTTGTCACAGGAATCCAAGAGTTTGGAAATCAAGATTGTTCTGCCACAATCTACCTTTAAATGTCAGTCCATGAAGATTAATCAAAATCATAACGTTCAGTTCAGCAGTGACAACCATTAGAAAAAGATAAATAAAAATCAGTGTTCTATTTCGGTAGAACATTAGCAGTAACTCAAATACAGTACAATGCAACAAATACCAAATGTCTCTGATCTGTACAGAAAATCAGACTTAGGGAGAAACAAAATCAAGGAAAGATGTGTTAGCCTACTTTTAAGGAGTTTGCAATCTAATAATGTACTTTTTTAAAATTTATTTTTATTAAAGATATTATTTTAGTTTTACAATTTCCCCCAATCTAGCTTCCTTCCCCCCACCCCCCAGCCCCACAGATAGGACTCTGTCAGTCTTTACTTTGTTTCCATGTTGTACCTTGATCCAAATTGGGTGTGATGGGAGAGAAATCATATCCTTAAAGAAAGAGAATTCTCAGAGGTAACAAGATCAGACAATAAGATATCTGTTTTTTTTCCCTAAATTAAAGGGAATAGTCCTTGAACTTTGTTCAAACTCCACAGCTCCTTATCTGGATACAGATGGTACTCTCCTTTGCAGACAGCCCAAAATTGTTCCCAATTGTTGCACTGATGGAATGAGCAAGTCCTTCAAGGTTGAACATCACTCCCATGTTGCTGTTAGGGTGTACAGTGTTTTTCTGGTTCTGCTCATCTCACTCAGCATAAGTTCATGCAAATCCCTCGAGGTTTCCCTGAAATCCCGTCCCTCCTGGTTTCTAATAGAACAGTAGTGTTCCATGACATACATATACCACAGTTTGCTAAGCCATTCCCCAATTGAAGGACATTTACTGGATTTCCAATTCTTTGCCCCCACAAACAGGGTTGCTATAAATATTTTTGTACAAGGAATGTTTTTACCCCTTTTCCTCATCTCTTCAGGATATAGAAGCAGTAGTGGTATTGCTGGGTCAAAGGGTATGCACATTTTTGTTGCCCTTTGGGCATAGTTCCAAATAGATCTCCAGAAGGGTTGGATGAGTTCACAGCTCCACCAACAGTGTAATAGTGTCCCAGATTTCCCACATCCATTCCAACAATGATCATTCTCCTTCCTGGTCATATTGGCCAATCTGAGAAGTGTGAGGTGGTACCTAAGAGAAGCTTTAATTTGCATTTCTCTAATAATTAATGATTTAGAGCATTTTTTCATATGGCCATGGATTGCTTTGATCTCCTCATCTATAAATTGCCTTTGCATATCCTTTGACCATTTGTCAATTGGGGAATGGCTTTTTGTTTTAAAAATATGACTCAGTTCTCTGTATATTATAGAAATGAGTCCTTTGTCAGAATCATTAGTTGTAAAGATTGTTTCCCAATTTACTACATTTCTTTTGATCTTGATTACATTGGTTTTATCTGTGCAAAAGCTTTTTAATTTAATGTAAACGAAATCATCTAATTGGTTTTTGGTGATGTTCTCCAACTCTTCCTTAGTCATAAACTGCTCCCCGTTCCATAGATCTGACAGGTAGACTAGTCTGTGATCTTCTAATTTGCTTATAGTATTGGTTTTTTTTATGTCTATGTCCTGTAACCATTTGGATCTTATCTTGGTAAAGGGTGTGAGGTATTGGTCTAATCTAAATTTCTTCCATACTAACTTCCAATTATCCCAGCAATTTTTATCAAAGGGGGAGTTTTTATCCCAATGGCCGGACTCTTTGGGTTTATCAAGCAGCAGATTACTATAATCCTCTCCTGCTTTCACACCTAGTCTATTCCACTGGTCCACCACTCTATTTCTTAGCCAATACCCAACAGTTTTGATGACTGATGCTTTATAATATAATTTTATATTGGGTAGTGCTAAGCCACCTTCATTTGCACTTTTTATCATTAAGCTCCTGGAAATTCTTGACTTTTTATTTCTCCATATGATTTTACTTACAATATTTTCTAACTCATTAAAGTAATTTATTGGAATTTTGATTGGTAGGGCACTAAACAGATAGTTTAGTTTTGGTAGAATTGTCATTTTTATTATATTAGCTCTACCTATCCATGAGCAGTTGATATTTGCCCAGTTATTTAAATCTGATTTAATTTGCATGAGAAGTGTTTTATAATTGTTTTCAAAAAGATTCTGAGTCTGTGTTGGCAAATAGACTCCCAAGTATTTTATATTGTCTGAGGTTACTTTGAATGAGATTTCTCTTTCTAGCTCTTCCTCCTCTATCTTGCTAGACATATATAGAAAAGTTGAAGCTTTATGAGGGTTTATTTTATAACCTGCAACGTTGCTAAAATTGCTAATTGTTTCCAGTCGTTTTTTAGATGATTTCTTGGGATTCTCTAGGGAGACCATCATGTCATCTGCGAAGACTGAGAGTTTTGTCTCTTCCTTCCCAATTCTAATTCCTTCGATTTCTTTTTCTTCTCTAATTGCTGATGCTAACATTTCTAATACAATATTGAATAGTAGTGGTGATAATGGGCACCCTTGTTTCACCCCTGATCTTATTGGGAATGCCTCTAGCCTCTCGCCATTGAATATAATGCTTGTTTATAGTTTCAGATAGATACTGCTAATTATTTTAAGGAACAGTCCATTTATTCCTACACTCTCTAGTGTTTTTAATAGGAATGGATACTGTATTTTGTCAAAAGGTTTTTCAGCATCTATTGATATGATCATATCATTTCTGATAGGTTTGTTGTTGATATAATTGAGTATACTAACAGTTTTCCTACTATTGAACCAACCCTGCATTCCTGGAATAAATCCGACTTGATCATAATGTATTATCCTAGTAATGACTTGTAGTCATTCTGCTAAGATTTTATTTAGGATTTTTGCATCTATATTCATCAGGGAAATTCGTCTATAATTTTCTTTCCTCTGTTTTAATTGTTCCTGTTTTAGGTAACAATACCATATTGGTTTCATAGGAAGAGTTAGGCAGAGTTCCATCTTTCCCTTTTTTTCCAAAGAGTTTATATAGGATTGCAACCAGTTGTTCCTTAAATGTTTGGTAGAATTCACTTGTGAATCCATCAGGCCCTAGAGATTTTTTTTTTTTAGGGAGTTCAATAATGGCTTTTTGAATTTCTTTTTTCTGAGATAGGGTTGTTTAGGTATTTAATCTCTTCTTCATTTAACCTGGGCAACTTATATTTTTGTAAATATTAATCCATTTCACTTAGATTATCAAATTTGTTGGCATAGAGTTGGGCAAAATAATTTTGAATTATTATTTTAATTTCCTCCTCATTGGTGGTGAGTTCACCATTTTCATTTATGATATTCGCAATTTGGTTTACTTCTTTCTTTTTTTAAGCAAATTGACCAGAGGTTTTTCAATTTTATTGGTTTTTTCATAATAACAACTTTTGGTTTTAGTTATTAATTCAATAGTTTTTTGCTTTTGATTTTATTAATTTCTCCTTTAATTTTTAGAATTTCTAATTTGGTATTTGATTGGGGATTTTTGATTTGTTCTTTCTCAAATTTTTTTAGTTGCATGTTTAGTTCATTGATTTCCTCTTTCTCCAATTTATTCATATAAGCATTTAAAGCTATATAATATATCCCCTGAGAGTTGCTTTGAATGAATCCCATACGTTTGGGTATGTTGTTTCATTATTATCATTATCTAGGATAAAATGGTTAATTCTTCCTATAATTTGTTTTTTTGGCCCACTCATTTTTTAAAATGTGGTTATTCAGTTTCCAACTTGTTCTGGGTCTATATCTCCTTGGCCCAGTATTGCATATGACTTTTATTGCATTGTGATCTAAGAAAGATGTATTCACTACTTCTGCCTTTCTGCAGTTGATCATTAGGTTTTTATGTCCTAGTACATAGTCGATTTTTATATAAGTTCTATGTACTTCAGAGGACAAAGGTATATTCCTTTCTATCCCCATTCAGTTCCCTCCATAAGTCTACCATATCTAATTTTTCTAACAATCTATTTACCTCCTTAACTTCTTTCTTGTTTATTTTATGATTCGATTTATCTTGATCTGGTAATGGGAGGTTGAGGTCTCCCACTAGTAGAGTTTTGCTGTCTATGTCTTCCTGTAGTTCTTTCAGCTTCTCCTCTAAGAATTTAGGTGCTGTCCCACTGGGTGCATATATATTCAATATTGAAATGACTTTATTGTCTATGGGACGTTTTAGGAGAATAAAGTTTCCTTCCTTATCTCTTTTAACGCTATCTATTTTTGCTGCTGCTTTGTCCGAGATAAGGATTGCTACCCCTGCTTTTTTTACTTCAGCTGAAGCAAAACATATTTTGCTCCAACCTTTTACCTTTACTCTATATGTATCTCTCTACTTCAAATGAGTTTCTTGTAAGCAGCATACAGTAGGATTCTGGTTTTTAATCCACTCTGCTATTTGCTTACATTTTAAGAGAGAGTTCATCCCATTCACATTCAAGGTTATGATTACTAATTCTTTATTGCCCTCTGTGCTATCTTCCCTCTGTTTGTATTTTCCCCATTTCCCCCCCTTTTATCCACTTTCCCCAGTATTTTGTTTCTGAATACCACCCCCTTCAGTGTGTTTTCCCTCCTATATCACACCCTCCCCTTTCTTTCCCCTTTCCCTTTTTCCCTTTTCCCTTGCCTTCCTTTTGTTATTTCCCCTTATTTTCCCCCACTCCCCTTCCCTTTCTCCATCCCCCCTCCCATTTTCCCCTTTTAATACTTGAAAGGTTAGATGTTTTATAAGTTAACTGAGTATGTGTAGGTTGACTTTAAGCCAAGTCTGATGAGAAGAAGATTCAGGTGTTTCTCCTCTGCTCCCTTCTTCCCCTCTATTACCATAGGCTTTTTGTACCTCTTAGTGTAATGAGATTTGTCCCACTCAATCCCCTCCCTCCTCCCGTCTCTTTCCTGTCCCCCTTTTTAGGGAGGTAGTCTATTTTTTTAGATCATTCTATCTAAGTCATAGAAAATTCTGAGTGTCTGTCCCTTCTAGTTCAGTATATTCTATTGAATAGAGTCAAAATTCTTAAGAGTTATTAGAGTCTTTCTCCCAAGTGGGGTAAAAGCCAGTTATATCCCATTAGATAGCAGTCTCATGGATAGGCCATGAATGTCCATCATTTCTGGCTAGGTATATTCTCTCTGTTAGAGTTACTTTTCTCAAGATTTATAAGAATTCCGCCCCCCCCCCCCCCCCCCCATGCTGGGATATAGCCAGTTTCAATTTACTGGATTGAATTTTTTTTCCTTTTACCTCCCCACTTTATTTTTTTTTTACCTTTTCATGTGTCTCTTGAACCTCCTATTTGATGTCCAAATTTTCTGTTTAGCTCTGGTCTTTTCATCAGAAATTTTTGGAATTCTTCCATTTCATTAAATGTCCATCTTTTTCCCTGGAAGAGAAGGTTCAGCTTTGCAGGAAAACAGATACATGGCTGCATTCCAAGCTCCTGTGCTCTTCGAAATATCTCATTCCAGGCCCTTCGATCCCTTAAAGTTGATGCAGCCAGGTCCTACGTGATCCCTACTGTGGCTCCTTGATATTTAAATTGTTTCTTTCTGGCTGCTTGCTGTATTTTCCCTTTTATCTGATAGTTCTGGAGTTTGTCCACAACATTCTTGGTGTTTTCATTTTAGGATCTTTTTCTGGTGGAGATCGATGTACTCTTTCAATAACTACTTTGCCCTCCAATTCCATGATATCAGGGCAGTTTTCCATCACTAGATCTTGTAATATTAAGTCCAGGCTTTTTTTTCTCTTCAATATTTTCAGGAAGTCCTATAATTTTCAGGTTGATGAGGTATTTTACATTTGCTTCTATTTTTTCTATTTTTTGATTTTGTTTAACTGACTCTTGCTGTCTCATGGAGTCATTAGTTTCTGTAGACTCCATTTTTTGGGGGGGGAGGAGTTTTCTTTATTGACCTTTTGCAACTCCTTTTCCAATTAGTCAATTCTACTTTTGAAAGAGCTTTCCATTTGACCAATTGAGGTTTTGAGAGAATTAATTTCTTTTTTGCATTTGCTCATTTGAGGATCTGAGAGAATTATTCTCATTTTGTAATTGTCCAATTGATGATCTGAGAGATTTATTGTCCTTTTGTGTTTGTCCAATTGTACTTTCTAAGGTTTTGTTTTCTTGTTGCAAGGTATTAATTGTCTCTCCCAAATTTTTAAGCTCCTTCCTTATTTCTTCAAGGAAGACTTTCTGTGCTGAAGACCAGATTGTATTCTCCTCAGAGGTTCCAGGTCTCTCTGAGTTGGGGTCTTTCCCTTCCAGGAATTTTTCTATGGATCCACCTTTCCGCTGACCCTTCTTCATTATGCTAAGACCTTGAGTTGGGCGGCACTGGTTTACCTGGGCTTGGGATCACTAAAGGCTTTACTGAGTGAAGTTTCTCTGGCTGGCCAGTAGGAGGTGCTGGTTGCTTTCTCTGGAGTGTCTGTGACCTTGGTTGTGAGGCCTTCTCCCTTTGCTTGAGGGGAGGAATTGGAGCTATTGAATTCATTTGCCTTCAATCAATGGTGGGCTTTACCCTGGCCTGAGGTCATTCCTCAGCTGGGCTGGTTCATTTGCTCACACACCTGGGCCTGAGGCAGAAGTAGTTTCTAATTGTTTGTTTGGGAGGAGGCCTCAGTGCAATGGAGGAATGGATTCAGAGTTTCTCAGACCCAAGTAGCCCAGTGATGGTGTCCGCAGCAATCCTGCACCAGACCTCTCCCCACAGCCCCTTCCCCAAGCTCTGGGGGACAGCACCAACACCAGCGTCTCTGCCTCCCCACGGACCCAAGCCCCTTTCGTCCAACCCCACCGCTGATCCAGCAGGTCTAGCTCTCAGGCCCTCAGACTCCCAATTCCAATTCAGATGTTAATCTGGCTGATCTGGGGCTGATCCTCCCGCTAAGCCCAGACTCACCCGCTGGTACTCTGCCAAAGCTGCTGCGGGAGACAAATCCTGAGGTAGATGTTCTTTCTCCTGGCTTTTCTTTCTGGGTTTTGTGGGTTGGATTTCTTTTAAGAGGTTTGTTTCATGTGATAGATGGGGAAGAGATCAGGAGACTTTAGAACTGTATCTATCTTCTCTCCGCCATCTTTGCTGGAAGTCTTAATAATGTACTTTTAAAAAAATTAATGTTCTAATTTTATTTTAAGACTGTGGCATCTTCTTAATTGTTTCCCTTTGTAGCAACAGTTATTACTTAGAGTATTTTTGATCCCAGACTTTGTCCTATTCTGAAATTTCTACCAGAAGTATTACTGATTAGCTTTACGGCCATTATAAAGTTGATATTTCTCAGAGGTAAGCCTAAAGGGAGAATGAAATAATGGTTGCTATTTTTATTTCCTGGCATTTCATGCTTTTCTAATATCATCACTGCTAGTCATATATTTTAGAGCCTTAATTAATCTTGTCCTATTGTATTTTGTCCTGAATCTTCATTAGTGAAAGTCTATAATTTTATAAGTCCAACAAATGATTCAAATAGATAAGTGAGGACATTTGCCTGCATTGGTGACAAGTCAATATGGCTTTTGGCTTTTAAAATCACTTCTAATTAAAAAGAAAAGCTTCCACACTACAATTCTCTCACAATTTGTCAGATTTTGTTTCCTTGATTTCCTACAAGAAACCACTTGTCTCTACCCAGGATGGAGACCCGCTTTCTTTATATAGTTCTCAACACAATTTTCCCACCTAAATATCCTAGCAGAAGTGCTTTACACTATGAATTTTGAAAACTAAAGTGGATTAAAATTAACTTTGTTTTGAAATGTTTTATTAACTACTTAAGACAGTGAGTGGCAATCTGAGGGATTCAAAAAAGTTTAGGAATCAACGATTTAAATTATGACCCACAAAATTGGTGATTTCATCACCTCTGAAGGGTTAATTATCTCTATGCAGATAATTCTCAGATTTTTATAACTATTGCTTCCCCAGTTTTATACTAAGAATATGTATTTTAGACATCTTGGATATTCTGAATATGTCTCAAACTAAATCTGTACAAACAAAACTAATTCTTTTCCCCAAAACTTTCCCCTCTTCTCAACTCCTCCATTACAATCACAGGTACTACCATGTTCCCAATCACAAAGACTTGAAATCTACTTATCCAAGATTTTTCATTAACACTCACTTCACACATCCAATTTGTTTGTTGTTTGTATTTTCACATTATTGTATGGATCCCCTTATCTTTTTTAAGCACCAACACTCTTGCAGGCCCTCAAGACTTCTTTGCCTAAACTGTTGAGAAAGTTTATTGATTCATCTCCCTGACTCAGATCTATCACTACTTCAGTTCATCTCCTACTCACCTAAGAATGTAATTTTCCTAAAGTGCAGATCTGACCATGTCACCCCATCTCTACTCCAGGAACTCTTTATTACCTTAAGCATTCAATATAAATTGGACTTTTAAAGCTTTTCACAACCTGATTCCTTATATTCTTACAATTTATACTAACCTTGACTTTCCCCATACAAGAAATACTTTCTCTTACCATTTGTGCTTTCTAGCTTCCCAACTTTCTTTCAAGATTCAAATTTCAACTCAAATTCCACTTTCAACAAAAGAACTTTTCCCATTTCTAGCCCCCTCTATTATCTTCCCTTTCAGATCACATTTCATCTACTATTTGTCTTACCCTTTGCCACCCCTATTTAAAGGTAAACTTGCAGACAAAAACAAGGCCTTTGCCTTTCTTTGCACTTTTCCTGGCCCATAATGTTGATTGACTGATATTAACTACAATGACATATTGTTAAGATTCATAAAATTTGCAGATAGTTTGGGACAATTCTGATATTATGTTGTTACTAATAAAATAGTTGCTATGAGTTAAGAAGATTATCCATTTAAGCAAAGAAAAGCATTAGAAAAATTCCATAACCATAATCCTAATTCATGAATACAACCATATATGAACCTGACTATCTTTGAATTCTTCCCATTCATTGTCAGAAATTAATGTATGTCTAGGTTTATATTTCTAAAAATAACATTTTAAAGAAGAGATCAATGACCTAGGTATGTAACTGAAAAAAACTAGGAAAACAATCCCCAGTTAAATAACAAATTAGAAATTCTGAAAATCAAAGGAGAGATATATAAAATTGAAAGCAATCAATCTACTGAAGCAATACATAAAGTTAAGAACTGGTTTTATGAAAAAAACAATAAAATATATAGACCTTTGATTAATTTGATTTGTTAAACAAAAAGAAGGAAAACCAAATCACCAGTATGAAAAAAAAAGAAAAGGATGAATTTATCACCAATAAGAAAAAAATTAAATAATAATTCATAATTATTTTACCTAACTGTATCATAATAAATCTGACAGTTCAAATGAAATGAATGAATGAATATTTACAAAACTATAAATTGCACAGATTAACAGAAGAGGAAATAAAATAAATAATTCTATTTCAGAAAAAGAAATTGAAAAAGTTAATGAACTCCCTAAGAAAAAATCTCCAGAATTTATAAGTGAATCCCCCTTTTTTTTCGGTTTTTGCAAGGCAAATGGGATTAAGTGGCTTGCCTAAGGCCACACAGCTAGGTCTGAGACCAGATTTGAACCCAGGTACTCCTGACTCCTGGGCCCGTGCTTTATCTACTGCACCACCTAGCCACCCCTTAAAAGTGAATTCTACAAATATTTAAAGAACAATGAATTCAAATTCTGTATAAATTATTTCAAAAAATAGATGAAGAAGGACTTCTGCCAAATTCTTTCTATGATACTGATGTCTAAACCAGGATGAGCCAAAACAGAAAGAAAATTATAAACCAATTTCCCTAATAAATATCAATGCAAAAACTTGTAAATAAAATATTAGCAAAGAGATTACAAGCAATTTAACGCCAGGATAATACACTAAGATCAGGTAGAATTTATACCAGGTAAACAGGGATGTTTCAAATTTAGGGAAACATAATTTCAATATTTGATCTTTCCATAACAAAGCTAACAGAAATCAAATGATTATCTCAATGCTGAAAAAGATTTTGGCAAAGTACAGTATCCATTCCTATTAAAAACACTGGAGAGAATAGGAATAATGGAAATTTGTTCCTTCAAATGATAAGTAGTATCTATATAAAACTATGAGCAATCATTATATAATGGGGATAAGCTAGAAGTGTCCTCAGTAAAATCAGGGATGAAAACAAGGATGCCCTTTATCACCACTAATATTAAATATTGTATTATAAAATTTAGCTTTAGTAATAAGAGAAGAAAAAGAAATTGAAGGAGTTAGAATAAGCAATAAGGAAACAAAACTCTCTTAGAAGATATGATGATATACTTAGAAAACAGACATAAAAACCACTTGAAACAATTAATAACTTAAAGCAAAGTTGCAGGATATAGAATAAATGCACCTAAATTATCAGCATTTCTATATATTACCAACAAAACTCTGGCAAGAGATAGAAAGAAAAATTCCATTTAAAATAACTGTGGACACCATAAAATGCTTGGGAATCTACCTGCCAAGACAAACCCAGAAACCATATGAACATAATTACAAAACACTTTTCACACAAATAAAATCAGACCTAAAAACTGGAAAATTAGCAATTGCTCATGGTAGACTGAGCTAATATAATAAAAATGGCAATTCTACCTAAATTATTTATTTAGTGCTATATTAATCTAAATACCAAAAAACTATTTTATAGAGCTAGAAAAAATTTAAGTATAATTTTTAGACTTGTTTCAGAAATATATATAGAAGTGGGGAAAGGCTTCAAATAGTAGGTTTTCTTCAAGCTAATATGCATGTGGCATGGGGCAGACTGAGTATAGGTGGATATATACTAACTTCAAGAGTTCTCTATTTGCAAATTTATCTGCAACCCTAAGCTTTCCTGACAAAGAACTCACAGGATATCAATTTCCATATTGCTGTTTCATTGCCTTATACCCAGTAGAAAGTGACAATAGACTTTTAAAAGATAATCTTTTGACAATAAAGTTAATTTTTCTCCCAAAGTACAAGTGCTTTAGAACCGCATTGTAGTTCAGTGAAAAGGTTGAAGCTAATTAGTTGATTCATTTGAAATCAAATATACCTCTATCTTAGATGATGCCATTTAATTGCTAAGTACTACCAGACTGCTGACAAATTTCTATTTATATCCATGTCAGAAACAGCCATAGTAACCAGCATCAGCTTCTAATTGTGTCCTTAGGGATGGATATAAGTGGAACCAGCAGAGAATTACATACAGCTATGATGGACATCCTGACCACTAATCCTTCTGAACCTGTCCAGTACTGTCTGAATAGGTTCACTGAGGAAACAGAGGGGGTTAAAAAAGGGAGAAATATTCCTTATACTTAGCTACTTTTGCCCAGAAAACTATCTTAAATTATTGTGCAAATTATACATATTATTTTCCTGTGAGTAATCACTGTTTCATGTTCTTAATAAGTATCATTGAACTTTAACTTTTGTAGATATCAGGTGTAGTGTGTGTGTGTGTGTGTTTGTGTGTGTGTGTGTGTGTGTGTGTGTGTGTGTGTGTGTAAAACATATAATGAAATTATTAGGACTAACCAAATTTTAAATTTTCCTATTTAATAAACAAATGAAGTGGAAGGGAAGTAGTCTTCTCAAACATTATACCCCTACAAATACTTGTCAATCCAGCAACACCAGTCTCCTTTCTGTTTCTCTCAAAAAACATTCCATCTCATGACTTCAGGTATTTTCCCAGGCATGTACCCCATGCCTGAAACAATCTCCTTCCTCATCTCCACCTCTTGGTTTCCCTGGATTCTGTCATGTCCCAACTAAAATTCCAATTTCTCCAGGAAGCCTTTTCTGGTTTCTCTGAATTTCAGTGCCTTTCCCCTGTTGATCATGTCTAATTTATCCTGCATATAGTTTGCTTTTTGTCTTCAAAAATATAAAAGCTAATAGAGTAAGACTTGTTTCTATCACAAATTTAGAGGGTTTAAATCAACCTAGATGTAGAAAGAGAGAGATAGAGGGAGAGACTATAAGACTATGAATTCAACAAAGGCAGAAACTGTCATTTACCTTTCTTTGTATCCTGAGCACCTAGCATAGTTCCTGGAACATACATGGGCCTTACAAAAAGTTAAGCTACTGACTTACTGACCTGGGACATAGACCTGACTGTGCCTTATTAGCCTTATTGCTAAATCATTTCTCTTCTTTTAGTCACTTTGCTTATGCTATTTTTTTATACTTAGAATAGTTCTCAAATATATTGAATTATTTTCCATCTTTAAATCCAAGTTCAAATGTCCCATCTTCTTGACAAATTTCCCTAGTTGTCCAAGGTGGTTATAAGATTTTATCCTATTCCAATTAAATTTAATACTGATATATTTATTAGTTATTATTGTGCTCAAGTATTATTTCTATATACTGAATTGTTAATGGAGCTGTGAACTGATCCAACCTTGATGGAGAGCAATTTGGAATTATGCCCAAAGGTCAATAAAAATGTGCATACCCTTTGATCCAGAAATACCATTACTGGGTCTATATCCTGAAGAGATCATGAAAAAGGTAAAAGCCCCACATGTACAAAAATATTCTGTTAAGCATAATTTCCCTTTGGCTAAAATGAAACAACAAAGTTAGTTTTATAAATGAAGTTTAATTCTCTAGGATCTTACCAAAACCCATGGGTGGATGACATTCTAGTGAACACCAACACTGACCCAATATTTGGGGGAATTTTTACACGGTTTGAATAAAGAATAATAAAACTTTAGGCAGTCAATCAATGAGACTTCACATAGATGACATGGTTTTACAAATACAATTCTTTCAAATCTTATAATATTTACTGAAAATTCCTATTGACAAGAATTCCACTTATGCTAAAGAGTAAATAGCAATAGAATTTTTCTCTCTGCTCATCCAAGATGTCTCTTATCTTAAAGTTTGTTGATCAGGTACTAACAATGAGATAACCAGATAGTACTGACACAGGTATAGTCAACATTGTAGGAGACTGGCCTTATCATAGCAGACTGCATTTTATAACCCTTAGTTAAAGGTTAAGAGAATAACTTCTGTTCAGTAATATATAAAGCAAAAAAATATTAATTCCATCTTAAAGAACATCATACTATATACATTCCCCCATTTTGATCTATTTGACTTATATTATTCATAGATCAATCATATAAATATTTAGGAAGATAATGTGCATATTGGGATAGCATATATATAAGTGGGATTTTAGATTTTCTGAGAGCCATGGGCAAGTAATATCTATAACAATAATGAGTAATACAATCACAAATAATAAAAAATTACAGAGATTCAAAAGGGGATAATCTTGATTAGATAGATACATAGATAAAAAGCATTCATCAGCAAGGAAAGATTCAAGTCTATTTCTTCTGAAGTCACATTATGAAGTTCTATGGCTTAGAGTGTAGCCTCAGAGATTTCTTCAATGCAGATTGCTTGTAAAGATTTTTCCTTTTTCTGTTGAAATGCCTTACTAAAAATTTAAATTCTGAAATCCCTTAGATTTTAATGATTTACATTTTGATTTGGTATCCATGGAAAATTCAGTTACACACGGATTATTATCACTATTTTTTATTATTTCCCCAGGATACTTTTCCACATAATGCTCACTATTTTAAAATTTAGATAAATATAGGACAACATTACTTAAAATTTCTATATCTGATTTTAATATTGATTATCTGACATGATTATAGCAATTTACCATAAAAATTAGAGACATAAAAGAAAGGACAATGGTCCCTTGTGTAGTTAAGATGTCTGTTCAGGTGGAAGTTATATAGATAGTCAAGTATCTCAAACCAGACTCTCTTTCTGCCAGGTGAGAGACATTCTTTTTTTCCTGAAGGTCACATTCTTGGGAAATTGAGTCAGGAAGAAGTCCACTCTCAGATCAGTCTGAAAAACCACTCCTTCCACTCTCTTACCCTGAAAAAAAAAAACCTTCTTTCAGCTGTAAATTTCAACCAAACCCCTCTTGGGTTTCTTTCCTTCTGGCTTTTCTTTCTTCTGGCCCTTTTCCTTTGGTACCTGGATTTCAGACTTAAAACAGGAAGCCAATTTCAGTCCCATGACATTTTTTATAGCAATTTTCTATAATCAGACAGAGATTCATCTCTAAACTTCATAAACTAAATGATCAGAAATAATGTCATATTTTGATTATGATTGTATAGTGGTAACAATCACAAAATGTTAAGCATATTGCACAGGTGATTTTATAACAAAAGATCTGAAACACATAACACATAGGAACAAAAATTTTCTTTAAAACTTTTCATTAATATGCTCCAACACATGCATATATAAAAGCACACAGATGTTCTAAATTAACAATGTAACAAGCAATATAAATTGCAGGAAAACTGAAGAAATAAGTGAAAAAAATGAAGTTAAAAAATGTAAAGTATAATAATCCCAACTGATAATTTCATATATAGTAACATTATTCATAAAATGTTTGATTATTACAGAATATATACTATCATATTTTATAATGTAATACTACTGTTACAAAATTATACTAACAATCATACTAAATCTTATATCACTCTATCACTCCCCCCTTTTGGCCAAAGGGCCACATAATCCTACCTGTGGAGCAAAAGAGAGAAAAAAGACCTTTTCACCTTTACATTTCCTCAGAGGATATGAGGAGAAATTCTTTTAAACATTCCCCATGTGACCATGGGGCACCTATGCCTTCCATCTCATGTGATATGTCTAGAGATGTTATAACCTTATTTGACATAGTAGTAATAATTTCATAAGTTTATTCACTTCTACCAAAATATACTTATATCAATCTCAAAAAGAAAATGAGATTTCCCAGGAACTCAATCTCACACCTGATAACTTCAGAATATAGCAAGAACTGATCTACTTGCAAACTTTAAATGCTCTTAATAGTTACTCAACAGTTAATTGTTTCACAAATTTAATATATATAGAAACTTTTCTATGACAGTTATTAAAAATATCATTATATTATTTGCAATAAATTAGATTACAGATTTGAAAATTTAATATACCTTATATAAAAATACATAAAAATTTTACAAGTTTTTATGCATCTTCTTTCAATAAAACAGTAATAAACATTCCTGATGTTTAAAAGGACACTATATTAATTATGAACTAGTAAAGTGATGGACGTCTCTCTCTCATTCAATCTTAAAAAAGAAAAAAATTTAAATTTGAATTTATCACACCAATAAATTAGTATAACATTGTTTTTAGAGATTATAAATTAATCCCACAAATTCTTCATAGACAATAAATCCCAATTACCACAGAACTTCTGAGTACCACCTTTCTTGAACTCGAAGGTATGTACAAAAGTAAGGACCTGTTGGTTTAAGACATGGATACATATACCTAAAATTACTCTTACAAACAACCTTAAGTCAAATTCCTTTCAAACATTGGTCTTAAAAAGTGACATCACATAATTAAGCCATTCATTGTCAATTAAGTTAATTAAAATGACTAAAATCAGGTGATTCAAATTGTTAAATGCCCATCAGACTTCCTTACAGAAAATTCTTGATAAAGATTTATGACTTGATGGTTCTAAAAATCCTTCTTTATGATTACAAGATTTTCTTTGTATTCAACAATCTTATGAAATTCATGAGTCAAATGTCAAAAGTTATGGTTACAACAAGCAACAATAATACACAAGAAATTTAGTTTTCTTCATTCATTTTGTTCGTTAATAGCACAATTTTTAAACTCCCAATTATTAGAAATATTTTTTAATATTAGAACTTTTATGAATATCACAATATCATGATTTAAATTATGTATTTTCCAACAAAAACTTCTCGAGGTAAATAATGTATAAACAATAATGTATAGAAAATCAATTTATGATTATCTCATTAAAAAGGTGATCATGTAGCTTTAATACATTCCTTAATTTATATAATCCTGTTATCTTTTCCTTAAGAATTAAATTATGGATTAAATTAACCCAAAATCTGGACTTCTAGGTCCTTAACATATACATATAAGCTACAGATAATCCTCTCTTCTACCCTTAATTTTTTAAAAACAAAACAAAAACTTTTCTTTTTGCAGTTTCTGAGAAATAACATTAGAATAAGATTTTCAGTTCTATTCTATATTCTGAAATCAACACTTAATTATTTTATGAGAACTAACCAAACCAGTACTGTTTAGAGATCAAAGATTATACACTGGCATACTGTGTTGTGAGATTTTAGGGGCTCTGGTCTAGCCCTTGCAAATCCCCCAAAAGGTCCAGTAATGTCTTCCTAGATCTCCAGGCCAGAGGAGACTAAAGAAAAGCTGCTGTAGGAGCAACATAGAGACCTTTAATCTAAATTATCTAAATTAAATTTTTATTTCTTTTAATGTGCTAATTAAGACCAATGTAATTTGCCAAATCAGTAAATAAAACGCTGCTAGTCAATCTGACCAGGAAAGAAACAATAGGAAATAATAGAACCCCCTCCCCCCACACACACACACACAAAACAGCATGATTTTCAGGAAAATCTGTCCTGTGGCGCCAAATCATGAGTTTTTGGAAAAGAAAAGATCCACTTTTGAAAAGGAAGAATAAAGAGAAGATTGGCCAATCAGAACACAGAGACACACCAGCATACCTGACCATACAGAGAGACAGCTGGGAGCTTCCCCATGCCAGTAATTTAAAACAAGCACATATATAACATAAAGAGCACTTCAAACCAGAGAGGACCCCCAAGGTCCCGGGAAAACCCCTCCTTGCTTTCACACTAGAGGGTCCTCTAAACACTACCCAGACAAAGACAAGGGGGTGCCAGGTAACTCCTTTATGTTTTTCTAAGAATAAGCCTTCAGCACCCTCCCCAGCAAACAAAAACAGATACCACCAAAGGTGACAAATCTCCAACAAGGAGAGGTAAAAATTCAGAGAACATTCCATTTCCAAACAATTGAGTTGAGCCTTATTACATTCCAAAGCATATTTAAAAAAAAAAAAAGTCTATCCACGCAGATTGCTCTCCTTCCCATTTGAAAGCAAAAATGTATTTAATGCTGGAAGATTGAAAAGATAATCATTGCACAGGTCAGAGACAGTGAATCCAGCAGAGGGAGGATTGGACACCACAGGAGAGGGAGGCAAGATAGTAGCTGAGCATGTTCAGTCCAGGTGAAGCAGAAAAATGAGTTTTAAAAACTTGAAAAGACTGTGGGGAAGCATTTCTTAATTTCTCATGTTTACAGTTTCCTAAATCTCTGAGAAGGGACCTACACTGTTTTTTTCTGAGGATCAGGCTTTTTTGCAATTATGACAAATGCTGCCTGCCTGATCCTCAGACTGCCTCCTAGCTACAAAGGGGTCTTGCATGGGGGCTGTCAATTGCTTGAGCTGCATAGTCAGAATCTTCTCTAGCTTTGCCCTTAATTCTCTTTTTCTTGGAGATCTTTTTCCTTTTCCCTTTATCAAATTCTGACTCAATATCTGAGCCAGTTCGATCAGGTATTGAGGATGTTTATCTTGCCAGCTTGGCTCACTTATCTTAATATTTCTGAACAAAAATAGGCTGCAGAATGTTAACAAAATAAGAGAGAAACTGAGTCTGTCCTTCTTCATTACCATGTTTCAAACCTGAGTTTGTATCAGAGGCCTCTGCTAGGTGGTCAAAACACTGAAACACTGCTTTATCTTCCTTCTAAACAATAGTTTTAATATTTGAAAAGTCTGCTAGTCAGGGAAATGCAAGGGGAAATGGTATCAAAAAGTGCATCCTCAATCACTCGTGCTTCAACATAGTGTCTTTCCTGGTTTGTACATGTCACCCAGTGTGTGCTTTGAACCTCTTCAAAAGTACTTTTGATATTGCCTTTTTAATCCAATTCTTTGCTACTAGGACAACAGTCAACTGGAAAATATCAGGGATACCAGGGTGATAAAATTTCATAGTAACCTTAAATTGATCACTAAACCCAATAGGATCTTTATGTGGAAAAGGAAAATATTTCTTTAATGCCGGTAATTCACCCCTGTCCCAGGTTTAAATTCATAGCTAGGATAAGTGTTAAGTTTTACAGTAGCAGCTCCAGCCTGTCCCCCATCCACAGGTTGAATAGCCTGAGGACATGGTGTGTTTATTACCTTCAAAGGATGGATCCCCACTAATTCAGGCTTCAGACTTTTATCCGGAGCAGGGAACAGGTAAATGAGATAGGAGGGTAAGGAGAGTGAACAGGCAAGGAAGAGGGTGAGAAATGAGAGGAAATAGGAGGTGGATGATGAAGTGAAACAGGAGAGGACTGAGAGAAGGAGGTAGGAGCAGTGCTCACTACCAGCTCTTGTGGCTTAGAAGGAGCAGAGGTGGAAACCTCAGTAGGTCTCATAGCACAAAGCTAAGAGGCTTTGTGCCTCTTCTGTCTGATCAGGGGAAAAGGATTTTGAAAAAGCCATTTTCCCCTCTATAGTTTGGAATGAAGCCTTCTCAGACTTTCTTTCTCCTTATAATGGACCAATTATAGAAGCATTGTCATTCTTTTTTAGAAGTTTTAATAGTTTTTAATTTTGTCTTAATATAATTAATTTTAGTGCTATCAAACAATCCCCACCTAGGCCAGTTCATCTGAGGATTGTCACTGTTTAATTTTTGCCATTTTTGGCAGTGATCACTGGAATTCTAATTTTTGGTAATATAAAAAGCAGGTCTCTCTGCTGGATCTCTGATCTTAGATTTAGTTTGTCCCATATTTTCAAGTCAGTAATAACTATACATAAAAATTACTCACCAAAAAAAGACACTAAACAAAAAACACAGAACATACACTAGACATAAGATACCAGACAGATATTCCTCTATGTTTTTATCAAACCAAAAACGCCAGAGATCTAAGCACTGAACTATCTTACCAAACAAAATATCTCCCGTACATTCTAGAAATAAGCCCTGACACCCCCTTTGGCTTAAAACCAAAAATCAAGAAAAATCTCACCAAAATGAAGAATTGCCCAAAAACCCTCAGTAATAATCCCAGAGAACTTCACTTCATAAAACAACACAGTTCACAACTAGGGCAAATTGAGTTTGAAAAATAACAATCCCACCTTTAGACAAGTCCACTAGTTCCCAGCTTAAAATGTGTCCTGGTTTTTTTTTTCCTTAGGATCCCTTGTTGTCTAGAGGAAAAGTTTATCCTTTCTCAAATTCAAGCCTAGATCCGATGTCATATGTACCATTTACTGTTAACCATCATTTCCTTTTGGCTAAAATGAAACAACAAGGTTAGTTTTATGAATGAAGTTTAATTCTCTAGGATCTTATCAAAACCCATGGGTGGATGGCACTCTAGTGAACACCAACATTGACCCAATATTTTGGGGAATTTTTATACAGTTCAAACAAAGAATAATAAAACTTTAGGCAGTCAACCAATGAGATTTTACATAGATGACATGGTTTTACAAATATAATTCTTTCAAATCTTATAATAGTTACTGAAAATTTCCATTGACAAGAATTTCACTTAGGCTGAAGAGTAAATGGTTACAAACAACATTAGGATTTCTCTCTCTGCTCATCCAGGATGTCTCTTACCTTAAAGTTTGTTGATCTAGTACTAATATTGAGATAATCAGATAGTAGTGACACAGGTATACTCAACATTTTAGGAAAGAGGCCTTACATAGCAGACTGCATTTTATAACCCTTAGTTAAAAGTTGAGACTAACTTCTGATCAGTAATATATAGATCAAAAAATATTAATTACATCTTAAAGAATATCATATACAATTCACAGCAGCTCTGTTTGTAGTGGCATAGAATTGGAAATCACGAGGATGTCCATAAATTAGGGAATGGCTGAAGAAATTGTGGTATATGTATGTGTTGGAACACTATTGTTCTTTTAGAAATTAGGAGGGATGGGATTTCAGAGAAGCGTGGAAAAACTTGCATGAATTGATGCTGAGTGAGATGAGCAGAACCAGAAGAACATTGTAAACATTAACAACAACATGTGGTAATGATCAACCTTGATGGACTTGCTCACTCCATTAGTGCGATAATCAAGAACAATTTCAAGGGATCTGTATCCAGAGAAAGAACTGTAGTGTTTAAATGAACAGAGATTATCAATTTTTTAAAAAGTTGTTTTATGTATTACATGATTTTGCTATCTCTAATACTTTCTTTCTTACAGATATCTTTTATTTTCTCTCAACACATTCAGTTTTTCTTTAATTATTTTATTTTTATTTGAGGAATTAGGATTAAGTGACTTGCCCAAGGTCAGACAGCTAGGCAATTATTTGTCTGAGGCCACATTTGAACTCAGGTCCTCCTAATTCCACTCTATCCACTGCACCACCTAGCTTCCCCTAACACATTCAGTTTTGATCAATGCACATCCTGGAAACAAATGTATCATATTGCCTTCTGTTGGGAAGAGAAGGGAGGGAAGTAAGGGAAGGGGAAAAAATCATAAAATTCAAAACCTTCCAAAAAAAATGATTGGTAGAAACTACTATTGTATGTAATTAGGAAACAAAATATTTATATAAAAAAGGATTATTTATCAATAATACTTGACTGTAATCTCCATGAAAGTAGAGAATTGTGCTTAATCTGAACATTTTACAACATTCAATGATGGAACAATAAACATTATACAATGTAATCATTTAATAATTGTCAGGTAGAACTGAATGGAAAGAAAAATTGTAAAACACTAATTTTAGTGGAATAAAGAAACATAACTGCTTTTAGAAGAGATACATAGGATTTTGAGAGAACAAAAGGAACAGTAAGAATTAAATGAATAAAAAAAATGTTTTAGAGTTTTTGCAAGGCAATGGGGTTAAGTGGCTTGCCCAAGGCCACACAGCTAGGTAATAATTAAGTGTCTGAGGTCAAATTTGAACTCGGGTACTATTGACTTCAGGGCCAGTGCTCTATCTACTGTACCACCTAGCTGCCCCTAGAAAAAATTTTTAAAAGAAGGTTATTTAAAAAGAGCCAGGGGAAAAGGGAGAATATTATTTGATTACATAGTTAAACAAGTCAGGTAACAGCAGGACTTGTGAACTCAGTGATTTTGACTCATTTTTGTCCCAATACTCAGATTTAAAGTGCATATGTGTTCAAAAAACCAAATCTATGAGAACATAATAGGAAATATGTGACTAAACAATAATTTAAATGTAAAGTCCTTCTGCCATGTTCAGTTTCTTGGAACATGTTTCAGTCCATCAGATATACAAATTTATGCTCATGAGTCCCCTTTTTTCCATCAAATATACCCTAGCCAAGTCAAAATCATGCCACAAGATAATAAAAAAGACATTTTTTTTGAAACAGAATGACAAATGACAAAGAATTAAAATAAGTCCAGTCAATGTGAGCCCCATTTCACAGTATGTATGCTATGCTTTGACTGCTGGAAACTCATATTGAAAAGTCAGGGCACCCTACTTCAAATGGAAAGGATCTTCTCCCAAACCTGGTCTGCTTACTGTATAAGAGGAATCTTTCAAATGGCTGCTGAAACAGAATGCTTACAAAAGACATTAACTTAATAAAGTGTTATTCTCATTCCTTTCTAGCCATGTTTAAGTGAGGAGGCAAGGAGTGATTAAAGTTTCCTAGTATTGAGAGGTCTCAGGTCGTTATCTCCTTAACTAGAATGCTACCAAATGATCCATAAGTGTATAAACTTTCATTGCTTCCATGTTTGTTGTGACTATTCTTTCATGCTCTCACACAAAGGAGAATCAGAATAGGTCATGACCTTATAAGCTTTAAAAGCTCATAAAAACAAGCAGCAAGAGAGTAACAGGGAGCCACAGTACAGGTCAGAATTTGTGGTCCATCAGAAAAAGTCTGATTAAAAAGGATTCAGTTCAGAAGTGAGTTAGCCCTTCTAGTCCAGATGTCAGGTCCCACAGGAAAGAAGCACTTATCCATTGGCTATGCTACTTTGGAAGTGAATTTAGATGAAAAAATGATTTGTAGGAATTATTTTATGTATGAGTCCACTCTCCCTAAGGACCAAGGTAACATAAGGGAAAGTGTTCCTCCCTTCCAGGTGTTGGCAAATAATTATATTTCTTTTTTGTGTTATATCTTCTCAGTAAATATCTCTTGGTAAAACCTAATTCATTCATTGGATATATGAAACTGGGTTTGAAAATGGGAACCAAATTCCAGGTTGGAGGTTCAAAATGAAAGTACTAGGAAAAGATATTCCAACTCCTCGAAGATAACTCTACAACTATGAGAGAGTAAGATATATCCTTAATCTGGGGGACCCGATCCATCAGTATGATTATGATAAGCCCCAAGAATCTTACATGGGCTACACTAAATAGAAAAAACTATCTACCATTTCCCAAGATAACTACTTTCCAAATCTCCTAAAACTAGAGACTATAAGGGTCTTCATTACCCTGCTCTGGATCTTCAATACAATGGGGAAGAAAATTATCTGTAGTACCTCTTAATTAATCCATATATCCCCTTGTTTCAGGGTTGAAAGAAATATTTTAGTCCTTGTTGTCGTTCTTGAATTCTCAAATACACTGCAGGTGATCCATGACATCTTGATTTCTTCCCATGTTGTCTTTCTAAGATCACTTTTCATGTTTGCCCCTGACAGTTACCCTATTGCTGCTCCACTCAGATACTCTATTTACATGCCATACCATGACTGCCTATACTATTCAACCACTACTATCCAACTGTTTCTGCCACAAAAGAGCTTTGGAGAGAAAGTACCCAAAGTTTGCTTTAAACTCTCCTTTTGACTTTGAGCAAAACATTTAACTTCTCTGACCAATAATGGGGACAGCGAGGTGATGCATTGGATAGAGCAGAGACTCTGGAATCAGAAGGACTGGAGTTCAAATCCAGTCTAAGATACTTAATAATTGCCTAGCAGTGTTACTTGGGCAAGTCACTTAAACCCATCACCTTGCCAAAAAAAAAAAAAAGTAAAATTAATGTGTGAAATTACCTGATCTTTAAGGTTCTTCATGCATCTAAATCCTTAGGACTTCTTAATAGTAAGTAATATAACACAATCAATTTTCTATAAACTTTTATTAAGAGGAGGAATCTAAAGAGTGTCAAACAGCAAGTGAATATTTTTAATCCCTTCCTCACCTCTGCCTCAGAGAATCCTCACTTTTCTTCAAAGATCAGTTCAGCTGAAACCTCTTTTTGAAGAGTCTCTTCCCTCTTCCTCCTTTTCTCCACCTTCTCTCTCTCTCTCTCTCTCTCTCTCTCTGACTCTGTCTCTCTCCCTCTGTCTCTCTCTGACACACACCCACACCCACACCCACACCCACACCCACACCCACACATACCACCCACACACACACACACACACACACACACACACATAAACACAAACACACAAAGACACATACATATATATATGCATATATACAGCCACCCCAACCACCCAATTCTGGGGTCATTTTCTTACCAATACACAAAAATGATTAGTAAATTTCAAGTATGAGCATTTATACTTCAGAAATAGGCAAACACTACAAATAAGGGCTGGATTTATTGTCTTCCTGATTGTATAAACTTAAGTTAGTGATGAAGAAAGCATAATGCAGGTAAAATTTTAATGTGTATCAATATTTTCTCATCCATATTTTAAAATACTCATTGTTCCCCTTTTGAGATTACTTTGTGTGTATACATATATATACATATATATATATATATATATATATATATATATATATTTCTGTACAAGGTCCCTGAAAGTAGAAACTGTAGTATTCTTGCATTTTCATACTTAATTTGCATAATGCCTTGCACATAGCAGGTAAATAATAATTGAGGAGAGGTGGTTAATAACAATATTAAATATATATCATGTTGAGCCTTAGAAACCTCCTTATTTAGAACCCCCTAAAAGGTAAATAGTGTAAATGTTTTTCCTGTTTTTAAGCGAGGAACCCAAAGGCTAACATGATGCATTTGTCTTAGGTGACTCAGTTAATAATTGACAAAAAATCAATATTTGATCTCAACTCCCTTAATTTCAGGTGTAATGGTCTTTCTATTATTCCATGATGCTTCTTAAGTACTATATATTAGCTGCCTTTTAGAGTCAAAGAGAAAGCTTTATTCTCCTTTCCAACATAAAATTTTAGAACTCAAAGATGGATATATTATTCTTCTTAAATATTCTTCTCTATACTATTCTCTGCTATCTTTCAATAGAATTGGAAGTAGTTCTTCAAAACCAAAGCTGTTGTATCTGTGTGGAATTAATCAATTCTTGAATATAAAGAGACCAAAATGCATGAAGAGGGATAAGGATTAATTAGAAGCTTAGATTTCCTTTATGCATACTAAAAGTATAAGAACCCTGCAACAAATCTGGACCCCTATAGGTTCAGACTATCTATGAAGGATTTTCTTGAGTGAAATAAACTAGCACACCAAATCATTTTTGACTATTTCCAGGCTGCTCATAAACTTTATTGCCTTTCTGGGAGCATGTTTCAGTTTCTCAAGGTTGTTCCTTTCTACTTCCATTGTTATAGAAATAATAATTATCTAGAGATTCAGTATGCCACAGTAGAGAGAGAGTTGTTCTCCAGAGTAGGAAGACATGGCTTTGAGTCTAGCTTCTGATGTGTATTGGCATATTACCTAAGCAATTCTCTGAGAATATAAATTGCAATGAAGGTGACAGACTGCTTTGGTAGAGTGTTTCTTCCTTTGGAAGTTCTATTTACCAAGGAAATCACAGATCCCCTTCTTGTTATTGTGTATGTTCTTTCCTGTTTCTGTTTACTTCTTTGTATCAGTTTGTCTCCCTATGCTTCTCTGACAATTTTGTTCCTATAGTATGCCACACAGAACTAAACTCAATAAATTTAGATAATGGATTAGTCTGATATTGTTTGACTAAGACAGACAATTCCAAGATGTGCCTGGCACATCTCACTCTTAATTCATATTGAATTCTTAGTGCATATGAAAGATGTCTCCCTGGAGAGTTTTTGGGTGATTGTGGATAGGCTTTGAAACATGTGAAAGTTTTGATAGATAGTATAATGCTATCTTTAAAAACTACATTCATAAAATACAATTTCCACAATATGTATATTAGGGACCTGAAGCTTAGAGGTTAAGTAATTTGTTCAAGGTTGATCTAATAAGTCTCTATAGTAGTTTTGAAGGGAGGCCAGTTGTGATAAGAAAAATGAGTTCAATTTACCTTAAACTATATAACTTGATCATAGAAAGGATATGTCTGAGTAATATTAGTGGGGAAGTACACCTGAATTCCTTAACATAAATTCCTAAAAAATAAGTAATTGGATAATCTCCCTTAGTGAAGAAAAATTTTAAAATCACTCAATGATCTTCAGTCAAATAGAGGAGATATTAAAGAGAAGACAAAGATGATTTGGTTTGCCTCTCCTATAAGGATAGCACAAAGGATAATGGACATAAATGTCAACAATAGGTTATATATCACAAGAGCTTTTTATGTAAGATATGTAAGTCTTTGGAAATATAATAAATAATGTCATTAGTACTTGGGGGGAGGGATTATGGGGCAATGGGGTTAAGTGATTTGGTCAAGGTCACACAGCTAGTAAGTATCAAGATCTGAGGCTGAATTTGAACTCAAGTCCTCTTGACTCCAAAGTCAGTGCTCTACTGTGACACCTAGCTGCTTCAATATTATTACTTCTTTAGCCATCTTGAATATCTCAAAAACTAGATCTGGAAATTATTTAGACAAGGGAAGACTTGCCCAGACCACAGAGGAATAAGTAATAGAACTGAGTTTCAAACCCAGGCTTCTTACTCCAAGTGCTCACAATGAGACCCTGCTACCCTTGTGACCAGGTAAAGGAGTAGGAAGATTTGTTTAGTTTATTATACTTCCTGAAGTCAGAGACAAGTTAGGGAAATAGGAGTATTGAATACTTCTTGACAAGTCTATTTATTTTAACCTTCTTTGATAAATCATAAAATGACTTTTCACATTTATAGCACATTTATATCCATCCCCTTCCTCATTCAATCCTCAAAGAATCCCTGTTGCTAGCAGATGAGTTAAAAGTTTGTTTTAAACTAATTTGCAAATCAAACTCAAAACTCAGTGGAAAATTACAATGAGACAATTTGTCCTTGGGCCCTTCATACTGGGTGACAGCAAGGGAGCACTGAAGGAGGAAGTGAAATGAAACAGAAAACAAGTGGGATTGACTGAATAGATACTGGCATCTTCATTTATTTCAATGGCAACGACCCAATGTCTTTTCAGTTTCACGCCTTGCAGAGAAAAAGGCCGGAAGGTTGCTGGAAACCGGGTTAGTCAGACTGTCCATTAAACTTGCATCATTTCAAATGGCATCTGCCTAATCTGAGTTCTCAGCAAAGGGTTCTTTGTAGCACTAACACACTGTTTAGCCAATGTGCTGTTAGGATTGGCAAGGCCACAGTATGTTATGAGAAGAGTATAATGACTGCCTTACTCAAGAATCTTCCCATGGCTTTCAAATAGTTTCTATCACTTTAGATTAATGCCCTTTAACACAAACGTCCTTTAAAAGTGTCACATATTGGACAATTGGCAGTGAAGATTAAAAACATAATAATCAAGAAAGTTCATTTTAGAATCTAGTTTTGTTTTTGATATACTTCTCTCAAATCAAAAGAAGCATCAATCTTAGACTGAGTTGGGCAATACTTGTTTTTAGTCTTCATATAAGCAAGTTGTATGAATGAGAACTGAATACCTGACATATACGTATTAATGAAACTCTAAAAGTTTAAAATCTTATAGAGTAAAATTAAACATCATTTTAAAGAGGGCTAGTTAGATATATTAAGAAACTTTCTTAGCTTTGACAAAACAGTATTCTAACAATTTCTGAAGCTTCAAAACTGAAAAAGTCAAGAGAAATTTCAAAATAAATAAAATCAAAGTAAAAAATTATCAGGAAATTAAGTGGCAGAGTGAATAGAGGCAAAGAATCTGAAGTCAGGAAGACCTGGATTCAAATCCAGCCTCAGACCCTGGACAAATCATTTGTTTCAACTTCCTCACCTGTAAAATGAGCTTAAAAAAAGAAATGGCAAACTACTTCAGTATCTTTGCCAAGAAAATCCCCAAAAGAATAACATGATTGAAATGACACAAAAACAACAAAAATTACTAGTCTTCTCTGGTTACCTTCTACTGAAAGTCAATGAACTAGATCTTTTTTGAATCATCAAAAAAATTGAAATCAAATAATTCGCAAGATCTGAAGTCATTATGTTACTATGTCTTTATACCATCTGAAAATTTTTTTAATGTTAAGGAGCATATATTTTCCTGTTTGCTTACCATGTCCCCTCAATAAAGAAAAAAATAAAGTATTATAATAAATACAAAAAAATACAAAATAATATAATATATTTTGCAGAGATAAGTAAAGAAAATTCCCATATTGGCCATGTCCACAAATCTGATTTGCTCCATCATGTTAGGAGATCACCATTATCAAATTTTTGGAATAATGATTGGTCATTGCATTGATCATAGATATTAAGTCTTTCAAACTTGTTCATTGTTAATATGATCATGATTTCAATAAAGATGCATAGAAGAAGAAAAACCAGATTGGAATTAAAACACTAAGATTAGCATTTTGTTTTCATTCATTTAGAATGACAGTCAGATTAGAGAAAATTTGCATCATGTGCTTTTTTGGTATCATATTTGTATCCATATAAGCTGTGAAATCCACTATGGTTATAATATGCAATAATAAAACCAATCTAAATATTACAAAGGTTAAAAATAAAAATAACGTATGAGAAAAAATAATAGCAATTGTGGCCAAATGTAATGGAAAAATAATACCTTAAATCACAGATGTAATCTGAGTCTTAAGAAAGGACTTTTAGATCCAGAAAATGGGACAACATAAATGATATGAACACTGGATTTAAAAACAGTAATACTAAACCACAAGAAAGCAAAACATGAAATTATATAATGTGATATCACAGTTACAGAGTTGAAGTGACTTTCCAAAGTCTCACAATTTGTTATAAGTGGAACCAGTACTAAAACCCTCTTCCTCATCAGTTAATTTATTAATTTGTATCACAGGTGGTATGCAATTCTGTTATTATCTAATTACTTTTTATTAACTTCTACCACACATCAAGTAGTTCATTAATAGTTTACCATTTCTTGATAAATTATTCATATTATCTGGAATTTTTGCTCCCTCTTTGTATCTAGTCCATATGAATCCTGAAGTGATCCTGAAGTGTCTACTCACCATCACCTAAATTCTTGGCAAAAGCTAATTGCTAATGACATCAACCACAAGGATACATAGAAAAATTATACACTAGGCTTATAGAGGTTTTGTTTAGGATTACCAGCATCATAGAAAGGATATGAAAATGATAGTGTGGGGCAGCTAGGTGGCGCAGTAGATAAAGCACTGGCCCTGGAGTCAGGAGTACCTGGGTTCAAATCCAGCCTCAGATACTTAATAATTACCTAGCTGTGTGGCCTTGAGCAAGCCACTTAACCCCATTGCCTTGCAAAGGCCTAAAAAAAAAAAAAAAAAAAGGATAGTGTAGGCATTAAGGGTCATGTGAAAACAATATTAACTTTTCTCAAAGGATGTCCCCAGAGCTTCCTGATGTGGTACCTTTAGGCAAAGAAAGACCTTCTGGGGTCTCTGCGAAAAGACAATTTTTTTTTAATTTGAACTTTATCAGGTGAAAATATTACCCAAGTGTTAACAAATTAGGTCCTGAGAGACAAATCCAGTTACTACGCTAGATTTTTTTTACATTTTTAAATACAATAAAACTTTATTTTAAAATATAAAAAAGCATTCTTAGTTCACTGACCATACAGAAGAGTCAGTGGACCAAATTTGGCTCTAAGATTGTAGTTTGCTGACCATTAAATTATAATAATCTTACTAGAAAAGTCCAGCTGAATCCATACTGAAAAATTATAACCATAAAGACAGATAGATGATGTAGTTGATAGAGCATCCTAAATTCAGAAAAATCTAAATTCAAATCCAGCCTTAGATACTGCTTCATGACCCTGATTTTCCTTAGTTTCCTACTCTGTAAAACAGAAATAATAATAGCACCTTCCCCTTAGCATTGTTGTAAGGCTCAAATGAGATAATAATTGTAAAAAAACTTAGGGCAGTATCTGGCATATAGTAAGCACTATATAAATGTTAACTATAATTTTCATTTTATTATCTTAGCAAGAATAATCATTTAATCATTTCATTTCTTTAAAAATGAAGATGGGTTTTAATAGAAAATTACTGATAAATTACCATAGTGATTTTAGCTAAAAATCTCATAATTAACTGCTCCTTGTCCCAGTTGTGTGGCTTTGCTCAAGTCATTTTATCTCATTGATCCCCAATTTCCTCATAAATAAAATAATGAAGTTGAATAGGATGACCTCAAGTCCTCTAAAGTTCTGTGATTATGTAACTACTACCTTCTGGTTCTGAAAATATAAAGAAAGATAAATTTTCTTAGATATTTGTATTCCATTTAATAATCATATAGATTTTTTTTACTTGAAATCACATTTATTTTGCTTTAAATTCTACACATTTCTCATCAGCCCTTAGGTAACTAATTACAAAAAAAGAAACTCAGCACTTGTGATTACTCTTATCATATCCTTCATCACAGCACCTAGAGAACTGTTTGCTCAAACAGAGCCATACAATGCAACAGACTCACTGGGATAAATATTTTGATAAAGTCTGCTTTTAAAAGCCCAGATGAAAGATTGCAACTCAATTCAAAACCAATTTTTCCTGCTTTAGACATGATTGTAGGAAAATCATTTCCATTGTGTCATTTTTTAAAGATCCAAGAATAAATTCAGTATGGCACTGCTGATAATATTTAATGAATATATAACAAGAGAATTGTACTACAAAGAAGCTCTACAATTTTCATTTAATAATATGATCATTCAGCTTTAAAAAACAAATTGTAGATACGGAAGGTGAGGCAAACAGAAGTTTTCTGATCACAATAGTGCCCGTCAGTGTTAAACATCAAAACAGAACTCACATTTTCTGAAGACAGTAAAGAGGTTAGTAAGTTTGAATTCAAAAGACCTAGGTTCAAATTCTAGACCTACTATTGAATACATGTATAATTTTTGTCAAGTCAATTAACAACTTTGTGTCTTATGTTCCCTATCTGTAAAATGAGGAGATAGGATTTGACTGATTTTGAAATGTGTATCATTGAGGTGGCTAGATGGCACAGTGGATAGAGCACTGGCCTTGGAGTCAGGAGTACCTGGGTTCAAATCCGATCTCAGACACTTAATAATTACCTAGCCGTGTGGCCCTGGACAAGCCACTTAACCCCACTGCCTTAAAAAAAAAATCTTAAAAAAAAAGAAACGTCTATCATCTCTAAGTTTATGAACCTATGAACTCCCAGCTCATTTTTGCAGAACATATTAAATGTCCTGGGAGGTGGATTTTCACACCTGGAATTATTTACATTGATGTGATCTCATGTTTGAACCACACACCTCAAAACAAATAAATTACAATTTTAAAATAATGTTTGAGATTTAGAGAAATAACTTTTTCCCTTAAAATTCTAATTTTTTCAACTACCTAGCTGTATGAACTTAGGCAAGTCACTTAACCCAACTGCCTTGCAAAAAAAAATTCTAAATGTTTCTATTCCTAAGTCCTAAGACCTTCACACACAGGAAAAGAACAAGCTAAGCAAAGTGTTGGGTATAAGAGAGAGAACATTAAACTTAATGAACATTAGAGCATTAAGATTCTAGGAAATTGTTGAAATAAATATGATCCCAAAATAATGGACAAAAATGTACTTTAAAAACTTCAAGGGGAAACTTGCTCCAAAAAATAGTTTAAGCCTATATTCTAGAAAGAAATCTGAAACTATGCCTAGTAAGTCATTAGACTATGTATGTCCTTTGACTGAGAATACCATTATTAGGCCTATACTTCAAAGTGTTAAATGAAAGAGGGAAGGGTCCTGTGTGTACAAAAATATTTTTGGTATCTTTTTTTTCTATTAGCAAAGAACTTATAACTAATTGACATATCTATCAATTGGGTGGGGGGAATGACTAAATAAATTGTAGCATATAAATATGAACTACCAGGAAACATGTCATATATCTCAAGCAGAAAGGTAAAGTCCTCACATCTGACATTGATCCAAGTGCTAAGGATAAAGGAACCAAAGAAAATCCACTGTAGCTTCTTGTTCTTGCATTTGGGGTTCATTAATAAATTGTATGTATATAATTTCAGATTTACATAACAGCCCATTTTTTTACCAGTCTCTGGTAAGAAGGCAAACACAAATCATTGTGATTTAAAAACAAACAAAAATGAAAAGTAGAAGAATCAACATAAGAGGAAAAAATGGAAACAGAAGAAGGGAACAGCAGAGATTCAGTTTTACTGCCTAACACCATCCATAAACGCTCTGGGAAGAGAAGATCCTTGAACTATAGCGTAGCAGGATTAAGGCAGTTGCCTTCTCCCTAGTTCAGAGTCACAGAAGATGAATTTTCTTTAGGAGTAGTAGGATTCAACCAAACTGGTTCACTCAGCTCAGAATTTATAGTCATGGTCATACTCTTACATTTCTAGGACCACTTCTGCTTATCTAGTAAAATAGGACCTCCCTCAATCTTTGAAAAATTGAACAGAAAAGCATAAGTTCCAGAAAATTGGAATCTTCAAAATCCACAAATGACATCAAGATGGAGGCTACCCAAAGTAATACACTGGGTTTACCTTTCATCTTCCATCTTCCAACAGTTCACAGTTCTTTAAGCAAAATAAAGCACAGACACTTTCACACACAACCTTCCCAGAGTCTCTATTTCAAAACATTCTTTGGAGTCAATAGGTATTTCAGTTCAGAGCTACAAATGTAATGGAATTTTGATGTAGCATAAGAAATTATCA
Source organism: Macrotis lagotis (assembly GCF_037893015.1). Taxonomy (NCBI): domain Eukaryota; kingdom Metazoa; phylum Chordata; class Mammalia; order Peramelemorphia; family Peramelidae; genus Macrotis; species Macrotis lagotis. The sequence goes on along the minus strand of NC_133658.1, from coordinate 671,126,310 downwards.
AAAGGATGGCATCAAGAAAACTTAGAAAGATGTCTATGAGCTAATGCAGAATCAAGTGAGCAGAATCAGGAAAACAAATTCTAGAAAAAATAACATTGTAAAGAAAAACAACTCCAAAAACATTCAAGATATGTGATAGATGCAACAACTAACTTTGACTTCAGAAAACCAGTGATGAAGCATGCTAACTACTCCTAATAGTTAATGGACTCAAGGTCTAGGCACAGCCAATGTGGGAATCTGTTTTGCTTGAATATGTATATAGTCCACTGGAGATTAGAGGAAAGGGATAGGAAAGCCCTTTCCTAGCAAAGAAGAAAAAAGTAGCAAAGAAAGTAAATTGAATCATTTTAATGTAGAAACAAGGAGAAAGAATCAAAACTAAGCAAGGATGGTTTGGGGATTTCATGGTGAATTTGAAGCAGTAGGTGACCCCATGGATAGAGCACTGGCTTTGAAGTCAGGAGGACTGGAGTTCAAATCCAGTCTCAGACACTGGACATTTACTAGCTGTGTGACCTTGATTGCTTGGCACCTAGGGTCATTTCCAGTCATTCTGATTCATGTCTGGCCACTGGACCCAGATGGCTCTGGAGGAGAAAGTGAAGCTGGTGACTTAACAAAACACCCCCCTCACTCAAATCCAAGTCATGGGCTTTTCATGGCAGCATCTCCTTGATGTCACAGTCTTCTTCGATAATGAAGCAAATGTGTGTGTTGAAAAGTAAATTGTACACAATATTTATGGCTTCATATATTTTGCTTTTCTATAATTCATAAGGTTTGCTTGTTATCTTTGATATTTGTTAACTTTAAAATTATATATGTGTTCATACATATGTACATATATAATGTAGATCTATAGTTAGGCTTACTTTTTTTCCTTCGGGCGAAGATGACAAAAACAAAATCATATATACTTTAGTAACATAGAATTATTATAAAATATGTAATCCTTCAATATCAAGATGATGCTAGATATTGACCTAGATGATCCAGAACTACTGGGATAGGAACCTGAGATGTTTTCTAAGCATGACTATGGATTATAACTAAATAATATACATACTTTTTCCCCAGTCCCATTCTAGGAAAAAAAGTCTTTAAAAACAATTTTTCTCAATATGAATCTAATTTAAAACTATGAGGACTGAACCCTGCTCTTTTTCACATCATAAGGTTTAATAAATTCATGGCAAAATTTTGTTATCTAAAGAAGATTTTGTTATTGTATGCCAGTTTCATGGCATTAGATTTGCACTGGTTCTGGATAATTGATAACGCTTTCACTCTTTCCAGTGAAGTGAAGTGGAGTGAAGTAGGATTGTGTGTTTCCTCCCATGCTTTTTAGCATGATGTTTTCAACAATGTTTTCAAACAACTTCAATGAGAATGAAAATAGCATCAATGCCAGTTAAAATATTGTCAATACATTATTTGTCTTAAAAAGTCAATAAGCCAAGACTAAATTGGAAGGAAAATTGTTGCATGACTTTTTGTTTGTTAATGATTGTGCACTCTGTACAACCTCTAAGGCTGAGATGCAACAGAGTGTGCATTCTACCACTTGTGTTAATTTTGGCCTGACAATTAACACCAAAAAAACAGAGGTTCTCTCCCAACCAGCATCACACCATTCCTTCATGGAAACATCAGGTATAGCAAATGGAGAAATTTTGAGTGCTGTGGATAAGTTCATTTACCTTAACAATATATCTTCTAGGGATGTACACATGGATTGTGAGGATGATACATGCATTGTCAGAGCTAACCTAACATTTAGGAGGTTACAAAAGAAAGTGTGGGAAAGAAGTATTACCTTGTACACCATATTCAATGTCAATAGAACTGCTGTGATGAGCTCATTGCTGTTTGCCTAAAAAACCTGGACAGTATGCCAGTGCCACATCAGGAAACTGAATCACTTCCATTTGAATTGTCTGAGGAAGATGCTGAAGATCACCTGGAAAGATAAGGTACCAAACGCTGAGATATTTCTCAAGCTAAATTGCTCAGCATTAAAATTCTTCTACAATGAACACCATTCCAATGGTCTAGATACCTTGTTTGAATGACTATTTGAAGACTATTTTACAGAGAATTCATATGAGGTAAGTGATCACATGGAGAAGTAATATGAGGACATTCTCAATCTTTCTCTAAAAATTGTTTTATATCAGTTGTGAGATGTGAAAGATACTGGCACAGGACCATCCACAATGGTATGCCCAGTTAAAGAAATTATTGTGCTCCATGAGTAAAGCAGAAGCTCAAAAGAAATGTGAGATGCACAAATTTAGAGACATCTCCATCACAAATATTCATTTGGACTATTTGTGTCTAACCATGATAGAGCCTTTTAAGGTTGTACTGATCTTCTCAGACATACTGTACATTAATTCTGACATCATAATGTTATTCTGATCATCTTCTATTATGAACAACAGTAGACAGACAGGTGCATTAATTAAGTTTGTGTATAATTAAAATATTAAATATCACATACTTTGATCCCTTTTGATCCCATAGAGAAAAATTCTAAACTTCAATGTGTTAAGTTTGTTAAAAGTACTACTATCCAAGGCTATTCACAATCTGACACCCATATATATTCAGAGCTTTTGCCTTAAGCTACTCCCCACCATAGCTATTTTGTTCCATTCACACTGTCTTACTCACTTATGCTATGACTCATTTTCATATTTGTACTGTGATTCCTTTTTAGAATACTACCCTATTTAAATGAAAACTAATCCTTCAGGGTCAAATTGAAATACAATTTATCCTTAAATATAAGTATGATGCTTTGTTGGCATGTTTTTATTGTTCATTTCATATATGCTGGCTTGTTTTGTTATTTTTATATACATATATGCCTTATCATTCTTTGTTGCTGTTCAGTCATTTTAGTTAGATCTGACTCTTTATGAATTTGTTTGAGGTCTTCTTGTCAAAGATGCTGGAGCTGTTTGCCATTTCCTTCTCAAGATGAGGAAACTATGGCAAACAGGATAAAGTGATTTGTCCAGGGTCACACAGCTAGTATGTGATGTTGTATTTGAATTCAGGTCTTTCTGACTCCAGGCTCAGCACTCTATCCACTCTATCCACTGTGCCAACTATCCCCAATACTCTAATATGTACTAAGTTTTTTGGGCACAGAGACAATGTTACATATCAATTAATACTGCTCAGCACTGGAAGAGTTAAGTACCTTGCCCATAGTAATAGAATCATAGACATGGAGCTGACAGAAAACTTAGAGGCCAGCTAGCCAAGTCTCTTCATTTTACATAAAGGAAAATTAAGGTTGAAATATTATGACTTACCCAAAATTAGACAGTATGAGAGGCACTCCCTGTGACCTTCATCAACTTGCTATCACTTGGTTCTGTCATAAGACTATCACTGGCATCTAGATTTCCATGATATTACTCTTTCTAATGTACCACACTACCTGTCAGAGACAAACTTCAATCCAAGTTGTTCTGCCTCCAAGCCCAAATCTCTATCCATTACAACTCAGCACCTCTTTAGCTATTATTATTAGTTGTTATTTCCTTAGAAGTAATTCCAGATTAATTGACTGATTGATTGATTGAGACTATTTCCTAGCTGCAGAATATGCTGAGTATGAGACTGAGAACATCTGTTGTGGCAGCCTTTTCTGATGCTCTGAAACATCATCCATTACCAAAAACAGAGGATAGACCCTGTGGACTAATGGCTTCATCTCCAATGAAGAAATTTTATTTGATGTGCCAATACAAAATCTATTACTGTTACAATGATGCATCTATCCAGCATTGGCATAATGAATAATTCATTGTTTCCTAAAATCCCAATTAGATAGGTTCAAAGATTTGGTTGAGTCAATAGTCTATAAACAGCATCACTGCACTAATATTTGCTTTAAAATTTTTTTCTCTTGTAAGAATAATAAAAAGAAAGGTGTTATTGATATACATGTCAGAAAGGAAGACAATTCTAACACTACTAGTAGAAAAATACTTTAAAGTGAAAATTTTATCCATAAATAACTTTTTAACACTCTCATGTTCTAACACCAGTAACCATCGTACACTTGAAAGAAAACAGTTCAGTAGAGAGTCTAAAAAATTTTTCAAAGAACAATTAATATTCAAAATTAAACAGAAAAGAAATGAAATCTTACTCTTATTGACATTTTAAAAAGCAATTACCAAATCTGTCTCATGTCTTTATTGTCAGTCTGGTCTAAAAGGTTAACTGAAGTCACTGAGTTTAAGTGATACATCCATGATTAATCAGTTACTGGGTTCCCTGAATGAGTGAAAAAGACATTTTTCCCCTTTAGAAACATTCTAAAATCATAAATAAGTGAAAACTGTTTCATCACACAGGCACATACACACACACACACACACACATACACACATGCATAAAATGTGTATGCACACAATCTAATTGATTCCAACTTAAGTTTTTTATTTCCTCTTAAAACCTGTCAAAATCCCCCTACTCTCCTGATTCATGACCTATCCCTAATAAAATACAAGACTGCATTGGAAAAAGGTTTAGGCAGGGAGGAAACTGACCCCCCTACCAAACTATTACAACCACCCCCAACTCTGTGCCAAAACTGCATAGAGAATATTGCCCTGCGAAAAGACACATACATGGAATATTCCATAAAGATAAAAGTGCAGATTCCTTCCTGGGAATCAATATCTTCCCTATACAATAGGATTTATACAGACACACCACAAAATGGAACCAAAGTTTAGAATACCAAGAATAGAAATGGCAATAGTAACCTTAAGTCTTTATGGGAGCAATATTCTCAGGGTAACACTATCCCAGTTCCAATTCCACTGATTTTTAAAGGATCTACCTTGACTCCCTGATCCCATCTTGATTAGTATGTAACTAACCTAGATTCTGGACCAGGTTCTATCAGCAGCTATGACCTGTTGAGTATAACCTCTGTAAGAAAAGAGATTAACAACTGAAGAGGCTTCAGAGAAAATTTTAGTGCCAAAAACAAGAACAATACATTTCTAACTAGAAATAAATCCGATCTCTCTTTGCATCTTATATTGATAAAAGATATTACCAATTTTAACCAAACTTCCCAATTTAATCATTTTAATTATTATTATATAATATTTAATATCTATGCATTTAAAATTGAAATATAATTTTTTGGAAATTTTTCTTATTTCATATATAAATTTTGCCACTTCTGTTTGAAGAAATAGAGGGGTAGAGGGCTGGAAAAACAGCTAAATGAGTTGATTCGAATTCTGCCTTCTACATAGGCAAGCCACCTAAACCAAATTCAGTTTTCTTAATTGAAAAATTAAAATTATGATTATACCTTTAATATCATTCTTGTTATAAAACAAAAATTATATCATATATGTGTCTATATATCTAAATTTTCAAATGTTAAGGTATTATATGAATATTATAATTATAATCATAAGCTATATTATGAGTGTTTTCATTGCAATGTATATCTACTGAAATTTATTAATGATGCAATATTTTTACAAGTAAAACAGCTCTAGTTACCAATTATTAGCATTCTCTTGGGGCCCTACAAAATCACACATAGAGGACTATTTTCTCTCTATTTCTTGGCATTTTTACTTGCTATTTTTCCCGAAGTAAAAAGAGGTAAGGTATGATTGTCATGCCAGTCCAATGCCTGAAGTGATTTTCCAGTGCTTGTCAGACTCAAAACAAGGTTTCACTCAAGTGTTTTCTTTCACAGAACTCCAGAGAAAATTTAGCAAGATTAGGAGAGACACAATAAATCCATATGGAGGTTATTGGCATTTTGTTTTCTTTTACACATTCCACAAACAATACTGACATCTTCTGGTAGACTGGGAATTTGAAGTTGAAACAATTGCCTTGGAAATATTTCAGGTCCATTAATCTTTTCTGGTTATTATTCCAAACAAGACTCAACTGCCAAAAATTACTCAACATTTTCCTGTATTACCCCAACTTATCATTGACTATGTGATTTCAGAATTCCAGTGTAGTTTTTCATTGAAACTATGGTAAAATGGAAGAGACAATATAAATTATATGATAGATTCAAGAAAAAGGCAGAGCAGTCTATTAAACTATATTTTAACGCATTCTACATCATTAGTAAAACCTGAGCTTGGTTCTAAGAAATTAAGCAAGATTTCATGTAGTCATAGCAAGACCTGAGAAAGAATAAAAAACCCAAATCTACTAGAAAGATATTTAGAGCTACGAAAAATCATGCAACGAGCCCCTAAGTAACATTTTAGCTATAGGAAAATAGACTTAAGTTGAATAACAGTGGCATCCTCAAAGGGAAAATTAAATCCCAAAAAATGAAGAAGGGGGAGGAGCAATAGTTTCAGTTACTATTTGATAGTGGGGTAAAAATAGACTGAAGTTTCCAGGATTACTTTCTATGTGTGAACTTTTTCTTTTTTAGGTTTTTTTGCAAGGCAATGGGGTTAAGTGGCTTTCTCAAGGCCACACAGCTAGTAATTATTAAGTGTCTGAACCGGATTTGAACTCAGGTACTCCTGGCTCCAGGGTCAGTGCTCTATCCACTGCACCATCTAGCTGCCCCCTACATGTAAACTTCAGGATTGTTTTTTTATCACAAGTTGCCAAAGCAACATCTTTTCCAACCTCATCTTTTAGCCATCAGTGTCCAAGGCAGCACTCAGAAATTAAGGTCAAAGCATTTCCCAGCAATAGTGAAATGAAGCAACTTAGACAGTAGATTATATAGAATTGTATAATGCAAATTCATGGATATAACCAAGGATATGGAAAATGAGAGTATATAATGTGGCAAGGTGTTTTGTAAAACTTTCTTAATTCTATAGATTAATAGCTCTATTACAAAAGTTATGCAAGTTGTTATATAGCAGCTTCTATAGATTTGCATAACTCTTTATAAAATATATGGGCTATAAGAGTATGATACTTTGGAGCAACACAGAGATGTATTCCTTGAAAGGATAATACACTTACTTTTTATGCCTCTTTGAACTATTGGATCTCTTTTGTAATATGGAGGCATACTTAACTATTCAGACCTAGTGAAGTGTTTCATTAGCTGGGCCTAGAGATCTATTCTGATTAACCTGACTTTGGATTCATTGAGGAGATAAGGCAACAGGGAAGAGAACAAAGTTAAATTTTTTAAATAAATGAAGATATATATATATATATATCTATATATATATATATATATATATGTATATATATATATATATATATATATATATATAGATAGATAGATAGATAGATATATAGATATATACCAATCTGGACAGTAGAATTCAGGAATGTAAGAAAACCAAGATATCACTAATCCAATTCCCTCGTTTTTACAAATAAGGAAAATGTTGTTAATCATTCTTTCTCAGAAAGGATCATGACATCAGGAAGGTGATGCCATAATTTGAAAGTGAATTGAATTTAAGTGAGGGAAGGTTGAGCAGTCACCAGTCTCACTTTCTCCTCTGGAGCTTTATGAGTGCAGTGGCAAGATGTAGGTCTGAAACACTTTAGATGATCTCAAATGCAGTAGGAGATTTTGCTTTTCTGAAGGCCTTTCAAAGATCTCAGTTTGACTTAGGTCTCAGTTTGAAAGATCCATAAAGCTTAGGTCAAACAAGCAATAAATTGCCAAGGTAAGAGCTGAATTCCTAGTTTGTTTCTCAAAATTCAAGTCTTGGGAGCCAAGATGGTTGTGTGAACACAGGATTTCCCTGAAAGTTGTTCCCCAAAACACTCCAAAAGCCATCAAATTAAGACTCTAGACAAATTTTAGAAGGGAAGAACCCACAGAAAAACTGAGTGATATAATTTCCCAGTCCAAAACAACTTAGAAGTTCTGTGGGAAAGTTGTGTTTCACCAGGACCAGGGGATGGGGAAAAAACCGTGACCACATCGCAGCCCTGGGGATCACTAAGAACAGTTTGAAAGGGCAATAAGAGAACTCTGCTGCACCAGAGGGCGGGAGCACCAGCCTCAGAAAAGCCTTGCAGTGAGAACCAGCAGTGGGAATCGGGGAAGCCAGCCCGCAGCCCACAGACAGCAAGGGGATAAGGAGAGATTGCAGAAATATCTCTATTCTCCCTGGGGCAGGACTCTGCTGTTTGCCCACACTCAGATCCAGGTTACTATTTGGGTTTCATACTAAGATAGCCAAGCAGGGACCTTCCTCACAGCTCCAGGACAGAGGGGAGTGCCTGTGGTCATCAACATATCAAAACACAGGCAAGAGAGCATAAGACCTTGAAGGAATAATGGTACCATTGGGGTGTCCGAAAAACACCCCAAAGCCTTGGAAGTGTGATAAATTAGTCTTAGGCTGAGGGAATGAGCAAACAAAAGAAAAAGATGAATATGACCAAAGAAAATTACTTTGTTCCCATGGAAGATTCAGAAGATGACAAACTAGAAGCTTCTGTATCCAGAGCCTCTAAGAGAAATAGAAAGTGGCCTCAAGCTATGGATGAGCTCAGAAAAGAACCTTGAAAAGCAAATAAGGGAGATGGAGGAAAAATTGGAAGGAGAAATGAAAACAATGCAAATAAATCATAAAAACCAAATCAGCAGTTTGGTTAAATAAAATACAAAAAAAAAAATAAAGAAGAAAATAATGCTAAAATATGTTAAAAACCTAGTTTAGGCCAAATGGAAAAGGCAAAACAAAAGGCAAATGAGGAGAATGCCTTTAAAAACAGAATTGGCCAGCTGGTAAAGGAGATAAAAAAAATCTCTGAAGAAAATAACTCCTTCAAATGTAGAATGGAACTAAAGGAAGCTGATGACTTTGTGAGAAATCAGGAAGAAATAAAACTCTTCCCCAAAAAAAGCCAAAAATCAGAAGAAAATGTGAAATATCTCACTGGGAAAACAACCAACCTCGAAAACAGATCTAAGAGAAATGATTTTAAAATTATTTGGCTACCTGAAAGTTATGACCAGGACAAGAGCCTAGACTTCATTTTTCAAGATATAATACAGCAAAATTGCCCCGTGAGCCTAGAAACAGATGGTAAAATAGAAATCAAGGGAATTCACGGTCACCTCCTAAAGAGATCCCAAAAGAAAAACTTCCAGGAATATTATAGCCAAATTCCCAAACTCCCAAGTCAAAGAGAATTACTAAAAGCTGCCAGAAACAAACAATTCAACCACCATGGCTCTATAGCCAGGATTACAGAGGATCTGGCAGCATCTACATTAAGGGCTTGTAGGGATTGGAATATGATATTCCAGAAGGCAAAAGATTTTGGTTTACAACCGAGAATCAACTACCCAGAAAAACTGAACATCTTCTTTCACGGGGAAAAGATGGATTTTCAATGAAGTAAGGGACTTTCAGACTTTCCTATTGAAACAACCAGAGCTGAACAGAAAGCTTTATCTTCAAGTACAAGACCCTCGTGAACCAAAGAGGGGGTGGACAAGAAGGACTAACTATGAGGAACTTAATGATATTGAACTGTTTGTATTCCTGCATAGGAAGAAGATATTGATAACTCATATGAACTTTCTCATTTATAAAGGCTTGTTAGAAGGAGAAAATATAGACAGGGCACAGGAAGGAGCAGAATATAATGGTAAAATATAGTAAAAAGATGGAGTCATTGGATGATAAATTGAAGTACTGGGAGGAAGAGAAAGGAGAGGAAGGAAGAGCTAAGAATGGGGGAAGGCAAGGGGGAATGAGTGAGCCCTCATTCTCATCAAAAATGACTCAGAGAGGAAATAACATACACACTTAATAGGGTATAGAAATTTATTTTACCCTAGAGAAAAATGAGAAGAGAGGGATGGGATAAGGGGAATAGGGGAAGGGAAGGAGGGAATAGGTGAAAGAAGAGAGGGAAGATTGTGGGAGAGGGTACTCAGATACAACACACTTTTGGACAGGGCGAGGATGAAAGGAGAGAGGGAGAATAGAATAAATGAGAGTGGGGAGATATAGAGTGGAGGTAAATGCAATTAATAATAGCAACTGTGGGAGAAATATTGTGTTGGACTTATGATAAAGAAGAAACCTCAACCCAGAGACAGAGATATCGTAATCTGAACACAGACTGAAGTATATTTTTTTCTCTCTCTCACTATTCTCAAGGTTTCTCATCTTCTGGGGAGGGGGAGCTATGTTTATTCTTATAACAAGATTATTGTAATAATATGAAATTTTTTTTTAAAAAGTTAAAAAAAAAATTCAACTCTTTTAATCTTTAATTTGGCTACTATTCAAGTAGACTGAACAATAATAGCTGCATGAAAAATCATTAATAATTGAAGAAATCAAATTAAAGTATAAAATTCCACCTCAAACCTATCAGATTGTCAAAATTGAGAAACAAAAGACAAATATATACTTGGGAGGGACTTTGGGAAAACAGGTATACTAATATAATAGTGTTAGATATGTGAATGGATTCAACTGTTATAGATAGCCATTTGGAATGATATTCAAAGCATCAGCAAACTCCTCATACCATTTGACCCATCACTAAATCAATATCCCAAGTGATTAAAGAGGAAAAGTATTCCTATGTACAGAAACATTTATAGCTATTTTTAGTGACAAAGAATTGAAAACAATGGGGATACACATAATTTGAGAAATAACTGAACAAATAATGGTATATAAATATAATCACATACTACTTTGCAGAAAGAAAGATAGAGAGAACATTTTCAGAGAAACCTAGAAAGACTGGATGAATTAATGCAGAGTGAAGTAAGAAGAACCAGAAGAAGAATTTATACAATAACAACATTGTAAGGTCAAACAATTTTGAAAGCCTTAAGAACTCTTTTCTATACAATGGCCAATGACAATTAAGAAAGATTCATGATGAAATCTACTGCTTGACTCCTAACAGAAAAATGACAATGCAGGTTGCAAATTAAAATATTTGATTTTTTACATGTCCAATGTTGAAATTTCTTTTGTCTATACAAGGAATTTTTTTTTTAATTTTATAATGGGAGTTGGGAGGGAGAGAGAAAAAAATAGATTTTTAGTCATTGAAAAAATATATTAAGAAAACAAAAATAAACAAGAGTAAAAGCCATCAATATCAGTTTGTTTAAAAATGGCTACTCCAATATACAGAAAATATTTGCCCAACCAACTAAAAGTAACAATAATCTTCTCAGAATTTTTCTTAACATAGCTGAGGAAAGTGTTATTTTATTACCACCATCATTGTCATCATCACAATTGAAATTTCTATAGTACTTGAAAGGTCATAAAGTTATATATATATACATATATATGTGTGTGTGTATATGTACATATATACATATAGATATAGATATAGATATATATAAAACAAAAGATCATTTGTTTTCTCATAACAACACTATAATGGAGGTATAATGTCAACTCTTCATAGAAGCTAAATTGATCAATTAGATCATCATTGTGTGACTTTGGGAAAACCAAAGCATCTCAGCTTTATTTTTTTTATTTTTTTTTATCTATTTAAGGTAATTGGTTTTTTTTTAAGTGACTTGCCCAAGGTTACACAATTAGGCAACTATTAAGTGTCTGAGGCAACATTTGAACTCAGGTACTCCTGACTCCAAGGTCAGTGCTCTAGCCACTGCACCACCTAGCCACCCCCAGCATCTCAGCTTTCTAGACATATTGGACCATAAAGGTCACCAAAATCAACCTACTCATTTTACAGATGGGGAAACTGAGGCACAGTGTAGTTACTTGATTGTTCCAGGATCACATAGCTGGTAAGTATCTGAGGTGAAATTTAAACTCAAGTACAGTATCTGCTATATTTTTCCTACTTCATATATGACTTTTCTGAACCTCAATTTCTTGACAAAATTTAGTCTTCTTTTATTCTTTTGCATAGTGCAGTGCATAGCATATAATAGGCTTATATATGAGCATTATCTAATTGATTGGTTAAATAATTGTTGTTATAATACCTATTGTATCAAATCTGATATCAGACACTTGATAATTACCTAGCCGTGTGGCCTTGGGCAAGCCACTTAACCCCATTGCCTTGAAAAAATATAAATAATAATAATAATAATACCTATTGTAGCTCATTTTTAATTATTAAAATTATATGAGATTAGGAATCTAAGAAATATTATATAGTAAACAAAAGCATATACTTTTCATTCAATTGCTTAAATCATTCAGTTTTTATCAAGAGGAAAATATAACTAAGGATGAAATCTGGGATTTAAAAAGACCAGAGAAGCAATGTATATTATAAGATTGTACTGATATGATTTATTTAATCATCTACATCAGCCAGTATCTCTTCTGGTCATGACAGCTCCTCACTAATCTGGTTTCATCCATTGAAATGAACAGTAATAAAGAACAGATCATGATTATTTTGTATTTGGTGAAGTAGATTAAAGAACAGAGTTCACAATTCTTTATTGTATTTTGAAGCTATGTCATTTATATTGCCTAAAACAGCAAGTAAATTTGTACCAGCAGAAATGTTTTGAATAATGCTTATCAGTTATTAATATAGCACACTATTAACATAAAGGATATTTTGCTGAAATACTTTTGTGAATCCAGAAGAACTCTTAAAAGCAGAAAAAAACATAAGAAATGATTAAGAATAGAGATTAAGAACTGATTAATTGCCTTCTTTAATCGATAAGAGCTTATTCTTCCAGTTGTTGTTTTTAGGAAACTCAGAAGACTCATCCAATTTTCACAAATATTCTGGGACAGAAGAAAAAAACAGATAGAATTTATAAACCCATTGAAAAAAATAGAAAAATAGAAACTAAAGCTAAATGTTCAATATAATGAAAAATCAGTAAACCAGAAAACCACTTTGGTCTGTACATTTACCACATTGAAATAAGCATCATTGGTCTTAACTTGATACAAGGTAAATTATACTTATATTCACAGATAGTCTGGTGAACCAAAATGTGGAATTTTTTTTTTATTTTTAGACAGTAAAAAATAAATTATATGATTTGTATTAGAAATTTCAATTCACAATAATCAACCCTTTTGTATTTTGTAAGATTAAATAATGGTACTGATTCATCATCCATAATGTTAAGAGTAAAAGTTTTCACTCTGAAAAACTCTGTAAATGGCTAACAAAATTCAGGATACTATCTCTACTGTGGACAGAACAACTCTTAGGTGAAAATGATGGAACCATATGGAGAACAAGCTGAAGCAAAGGCCTTTATGGCATCATATTCTGCCTAAAAATAACCAAAAAAAAATCACACTTTCAAATTGCCAAAATTACATCACCAGATAATACAAATATCATTTGGCATCACAAATTGCATTAAAGCATAACTGATATTCATTAAATGCACAGAATATTGTGCCCAAAAGATTTAGACTTTTAGAAGTAGATAATTTTAAAATGTTACTTTTGGGTTACATCTACACAATAAAAACAATCAAGCAGTGAAAATAATCCAGTGAAAATAACTATTAAGCCAGTTGGTTGACTTTGAATAAACAAAGCAGCCAGTTGATTTTTACTTTTCAATTGGATTTTTGGCACCATCATATAGACACAATTATTCTGTTCTCCTTTGGTGTAGGAAATCACTAAAAGATGAGTCCTGAAAACTGAATCCAACTTCAAATCATTCAACAAACATTCACTGAAGACTGCCTACATCCATGGTGCTGTGCTAAGTATTGAACAGAATGAGAATTCCAAATGCTATCCTGACTGCTAACCCTATATTTTCCAGGAAGGACAATTTAGCTAGTTGATATTTATAAAGGGATTAAAACTGTTTTACATACATACATACATACATTATCTCATTAAGTAAGGAAGTAAGGTCCTATAAGTATTATTATCCCCATTCTACAGATAAGGAAAACAAAACTCAAGAGAAGCTAAGCAATTTGTCCATAGTAGTCAAGTGTCAATAAGGATTCAAATCTGGGTCCTTATAAATCCAAGTCCAACAGTTATTACAATCTGGTCCTTGTCTATCTTTGTAAACATTTTCCTTCTTCCCTTTCATGCACTCCAGAAATCCAGCCAAACTGGTCTACCAGCCCTTTATCATACGCATTCTTGGACAAAGCATTCAACTTTTCTGTAGTTCAATTTATGTATCCATAAAATTAAAGGAGATTGAACTAAATGATCTGTTAGGTCCCTGTCAGTCATATATCTATGATCCTATGAACACTCCACTAATTGTCACTAGCCTTTGCACAGGTGATTTTCCTGAAATCCATTCCCTCCTCAGTCATCCCTCTTACATTCTATACATTTTTCTAAAGATTAACTTATATTCTGCCTCTTACATAGGGTTTATCCTGCTCCCCATGCTACTAGTATCCTCCCCTCCCTGAAATTATTTTGAAATTACTTCAAGTTTTAGTTGAACTGTGTCCAATTTATAAAATGTAATAATCTGAATTTTTTTAAAGTTATACAAAATAATCTGGTGACAAATGATATAAGCCCATTTTAATGGAGGAAACATTACAGAATTTCCCTGTGATAACCCAAGAATTTATTTTTTACAGCTCATATGTATATTTTATAGTCAGGGAACAAGGAGGTTTCTCTATCAATTTCTAAAATTTTCTTCACAAGTAAACTGACAAAAAAAGAGAAAAGAAAAATAATTTCATCCTGAAATAATACCTTAATTTTTCTAAAAGAATGACTTTATGTTAATATTTTTGTGATATAGTTAAACAAACTGTAGCAAATGAATGTGAAGGAACTCTATTGTTCTATAAGAAATCATGAAGGATAGGACTTCAGAATAATGTGGAAAGACTTGCTTGAAATGGTGTTGAATAAAGAGAGCAGAACAGCAACATAACTTCTTCACTTCAACAGTACAATAATCAAAGATTATTTTTAAAAACTTGGGATGGAAAATATGGAGTTAAAATACAGACTAAAGATTATTATCTTCAACTTATGAAAGTTGTCATAAACTTATTTTTCCTAATCATTTATGATTTGATTTGATTCTTCTTTGGGGGGGGGGGGAGAAGGAAGGGAGAAAAATGTAAAACTCAAAATCTTGCAAAACATGATCATTGAGACATCCAGCCAAGATGGTGGAGAGAAGACAGGCACAGTTCTAAAGTCTCCTGATATCTTCCCCATCTATTACATGAAACAAACCTCTTAAAAGACAAAAGACCCACAAAACACAGAAAGAAAAGCCAGGAGAAAGAACATCTACCTCGGGATTTGTCTCTGGCAGCAGCTTTGGCCAAGTACCAACGGGTGAGTCTGGGCTCAGAGGGAGGATCAGCCCCGGATCAGCCAGATTAACAGCTGAATTGGAATTGGGAGTCTGAGGGCTGGAGAGCCAGACATGCTGGATCAGCAGTGGTGCTAGACAGCAGGGCCTTGAGGCAGCTGGGGAGCAGTAGGGGTGGTGTTGGTGCTGTCCCCTAGGAGCTTGTGGACAGGGCTGGGGGGAGAGCTCTAGAGCAAGAGAGATGCAGACACCATCCCTGGGCTCCTTTGGTCTGAGTCCCATTACAACTCAGACTTCTTACCTGACAAACAAATGCAAACTAATTCTGCCTCAGGCCAAGGTGTGTGAGCAGAAGAACCAGCCCAGCTGAGGAAGGACCTCAGGCCAGGGTAAAGAGCACCATTAATTGAAGGTAAAAGAATTCAATAGCTCCAACTCCTCCATTCAAGCAAAGAGAGAAGGCCTCAAGCAAGGTCACAGACACTCCAGAGAAAGCAGCCAGCACCTCCTACTGGCCAGCCAGGGGAACTGCACTCAGTGAGTAAAGCCTTTAGCACTCCCAAGCCCTGGTGAACTAGCCCTCCCACAACTCAGGTCTTAGAAAAATCAAGAAGGGTCAGCGGAAAGGTGGATCCATAGAAAAATTCTTGGAAGGGAAAGACCCTAACTCAGAGAGACCTGGAACCTCTGAGGAGAATACAATCTGGTCTTCAGCACAGAAGGACTTCCTTGAAGAAATAAGGAAGAAGCTTAAAAATTTGGAGGGGACAATTAATACCTTGCAACAAGAAAACAAAACCTTAGAAAGTACAATTGGACAAATACAAAAGGAGAATAAATCTCTCAAATCCTCAACTGCACAAATATAAAATGAGAACAATTCTCTCAGATCTTCAAATGGGCAAATGGAAAAAGAAATTCTCTCAAAACCTCGATTGGTCAAATGAAAAGCTCTTTCAAAAGTAGAATTGACAAATTGGAAAAGGAATTGCAAAAGCTTAATGAAGAAAACTCCTCCCCCAAAAAAAGAATGGAGAATACAGAAAATAATGACTCCATGACACAGCAACAGTCAGTTAAACAAAATCAAAAAATAGAAAAAATAGAAGCAAATGTAAAATACCTCATCAACAAAACCACTAACCTCAAGAATAGATCGAGGAGGGGCAACCTGAAAATTATAGGACTTCCTGAAAACATTGAAGAGAAAAAAAAAGCCTGGACTTAATACTACAGGATCTAATGAGGGAAAACTGCCCTGATATCATGGAATCGGAGGGCAAAGTAGTTACTGAAAGAGTACATCAATCCCCACCAAAAAAAGATCCTAAAATGAAAACACCAAGGAACATTGTGCTCAAATTCCAGAACTATAAGATAAAAGGGAAAATCCTGCAAACAGCCAGAAAGAAACAATTTAAATGTCAAGGAGACACAGTAAGGATCAAGCAGGACCTGGCTGCATCAACATTAAGGGATCCAAGGGCCTGGAATGAGATATTTTGAAGAGCAAGGGAGCTTGGAATGCAGCCAAGGATCTACTTTCCCGCAAAGCTGAGCCTTCTCTTCCAGGGAAAAAGATGGACATTTAATGAAATGGAAGAATTCCAAAAATTTCTGATGAAAAGACCAGAGCTAAACAGAAAATTTGGACATCAAACAAGAGGTTCAAGAAACACACAAAAGGGTTTAAAAAAGGGGGGGGGTGGTAAAATGGAAAAAAAAATGCAATCCAGTAAGTTGAAACTGGCTATATCCCAGGATGGGGAGAAAAAAAGACTCTCATAAATCTTGAGAATTATAACTCTAAGACAGAGAATATACCTAGCCAGAAATGATTGACATTCATGACCTATCCATGAGATTGCTATCTAAAGAAATGTAACTGGCTTTAACCCCACTTGGGAGAAAGACCCTAATAATTCTCAGGAATTTTGACTCTATTCAATAGAATATACTGAACTAGAAGGGACAGACACTCAGAATTTTCTATGATGTAGATGGAATGATCTAAAAAAATACTACCTCCTTAAAAGGGGTGACAGGAAAGAGAAAGGAGGAAGGAGAGGACTGAATGGGGTAAATCTCATTACACTAAGAGGAACAAAAAATGTATGGTAATAGAGGGGAAGAAGGGAGCAGATGAGAAACACCTGAATCTTTCTCTCATCAGACTTGGCTTAAAATCAACCTACACATACTCAGTTAACTTATAAAACATCTAACCTTTCAAGTATTAAAAGGGGAAAAGGGGAGGGGGGAATGGAGAAAGGGAAGGGGAGTGGGGGGAAAAGGGGGAAATAACAAAAGGAAGGGAAGGGAAAAGGGGAAAATGGAAAGGAAAGGGAGGGTGTGGCATAAGAGGGCAAACACACTGAAGGGGGTGTTATTCAGAAACAAAATACTGGGGAATATGGAGAAAGTGGGGAGAAAGGGGGAAAATACTAATGGAGGGAAGATAGCGTGGTGGGCAATAAATAATTAGTAATCATAACCTTCAATGTGAATGGGATGAACTCTCCCTTAAAATGTAAACAAATAGCAGAGTGGATTAAAAACCAGAATCCTACAATATGCTGCTTACAAGAAACTCATTTGAAGCAGAAAGGTAACATATAGAGTAAAGGTAAAAGGTTGGAGCAAAATATATTTTGCTTCAGCTGAAGTAAAAAAAGCAGGGGTAGCAATCCTTATCTCAGACAAAGCAGCAGCAAAAATAGATAGCGTTAAAAGAGATAAGGAAGGAAACTTTATTCTCCTAAAACATACCACAGACAATAAAGTCATTTCAATATTGAATATATATGCACCCAGTGGGACAGCACCCAAATTCTTAGAGGAGAAGCTGAAAGAACTACAGGAAGACATAGACAGCAAAACTCCACTAGTGGGAGACCTTAACTTCCCACTATCAGATCAAGATAAATCGAATCATAAAATAAACAAGAAAGAAGTTAAGGAGGTAAATAGATTGTTAGAAAAATTAGATATGGTAGACTTATGGAGGGAACTGAATGGGGATAGAAAGGAATATACCTTTTTCCTCTGAAGTACATAGAACTTATATAAAAATCGACTATGTACTAGGACATAAAAACCTAATGATCAACTGCAGAAAGGCAGAAATAGTGAATACATGTTTCTCAGATCACAGTGCAATAAAAGTCATATGAAATACTGGGCCAAAGAGATATAGACCCGGAACAAATTGGAAACTGAATAACCTCATTTTAAAAAAATGAGTGGACCAAAAAACAAATTATAGAAAAAAAATTAACCATTTTATTCTAGATAATGATAATAATGAAACAACATACCAAAACCTATGGGATTCATTCAAAGCAACTCTCAGGGGATATATTATAGCTTTAAATGCTTATATGAATAAATTGGAGAAAGAGGAAATCAATGAACTAAACATGCAGATAAAAAAATTAGAGAAAGAACAAATCAAAAATCCTCAATTAAATGCTAAATTAGAAATTCTAAAAATTAAAGGAGAAATTAATAAAATCGAAAGCAAGAAAACTATTGAATTAATAAATAAAACCAAAAGATGGTATTATGAAAAAAACAATAAAATTGATAAACCTCTGGTCAATTTGATTTAAAAAAAAGAAAGAAGAAAACCAAATTGCTAGTATCATAAATTAAAAAGTGAACTCACCACCAATAAGGAGGAAATTAAAGTAAAACTTCAAAATTATTTTGCCCAACTCTATGCCAATAAATTTGATAATCTAAGTGAAATGGATGAATATTTACAAAAATATAAGTTGCCCAGGTTAAATGAAGAAGAGATTAAATACCTAAACAACCCTATCTCAGAAAAAGAAATTCAACAAGCCATTATTGAACTCCCTAAAAACAAATCTCCAGGGCCTGATAGATTCACAAGTGAATTCTACCAAACATTTAAGGAACAATTTGTTCCAATTCTATATAAAATCTTTGGAAAAAAAGGGAAAGATTGAACTCTGCCTAACTCTTTCTGTGAAACCAATATGGTGCTGTTGCCTAAACAAGAAAGAGTTAAAACAAAGAAAGAAAATTACAGACCTATTTCTTTGATGAATATAGTTACAAAAATCCTAAGTAAAATCTTAGCAAAATGATTACAACAAGTTATCACTAGGATAATACATTATGATCAAGTAGGATTTATTCCAGGAATGCAGGGTAGTTCAATATTAGGAAAACTGTTAGTATACTCAATTATATCAACAAAAAACCTATCAGAAATCATATGATCATATCAATAGATGCAGAAAAAGCTTTTGACAAAATACAGCATCCATTCCTATTAAAAACACTAGAGAGTGTAGGAATAAATTGACTGTTCCTTAAAATAATTAGCAGTATCTATCTGAAACCATTAACAAGCATTATATTCAATGGGGAGAGGCATTCTCAATAAGATCAGAGGTGAAACAAGGGTGCCTATTATCACCACTACTATTCAATATTGTATTAGAAATATTAGCATCAGCAATTAGAGAAGAAAAAGAAATTGAAGGAATTAGAATTTGGAAGGAAGAGACAAAACTCTCATTCTTTGCAGATGACATGATGGTCTACCTAGAGAATCCCAAGAAATCATCCAAAAAACTACTGGAAACAATTAGCAATTTTAGCAAAGTTGCAGGTTATAAAATAAACCTTCATAAATCCACAACTTTTCTATATATGTCTAGCAAGAAAGAGCAGGAAGAGCTAGAAAGAGAAATCTCATTCAAAGTAACCTCAGACAATATAAAATACTTGGGAGTCTATTTGCCAAGACAGACTCAGAATCTTTTTTGAAAACAATTATAAACACTTCTCACACAAATTAAATCAGATTTAAATAACTGGGCAAATATCAACTGCTCATGGATAGGTAGAGCTAATATAATAAAAATGACAATTCTACCAAAACTAAACTATGTGTTTAGTGCCCTACCAATCAAAATTCCAAAAAATTACTTTAATGAGTTAGAAAAAATTGTGAGTAAATTCATATGGAGAAATAAAACGTCAAGAATTGCCAGGAGCTTAATGAAAAAAAAAGTGCAAAAGAAGGTGGCTTAGCCCTACCTGATCTAAAATTGGAAGAAACTTAGATTAGACCAACACCTCATACCCTTTACCAAGATAAGATCCAAATGGTTACAGGACTTAGACATAAAAAACAATACTATAAGCAAATTGGAAGATCAAGGACTAGTTTACCTGTCAGATCTATGGAAAGGGGAACAGTTTATGACTAAGGAAGAGTTGGAGAACATCACCAAAAACCAATTAGATGATTTCGATTACATTAAATTAAAAAGCTTTTGCACAGATAAAACCAATGTAACCAAGATCAAAAGAAATGTAGTAAATTGGGAAACAATCTTTACAACTAATGATTCTGACAAAGAACTCATTTCTTAAATATACAGAGAACTGAGTCATTTTTTTAGTTTTTATTTTTTTTTAATTTTTTTTATTAAAGATATTATTTGAGTTTTACAATTTTCTCCCAGTCTTGCTTCCCTCCCCCCACCCCCACCCCACAGATAGCACTCCGTCAGTCTTTACTTTGTTTCCATGTTGTATCATGCTCCAAATTGAGTGTGATGAGAGAGAAATCATATCCTTAAAGAGAACAGAATTCTCAGAGGTAACCAGAACAGACAATAAGATATCTGGTGTTTTTTTTTCCAAATTAAAGGGAATAGTCCTTGTACTTTGTTCAAACTCCACAGCTCCTTATCTGGATACAGATGGTACTCTCCTTTGCAGACAGCCCAAAATTGTTCCCAATTGCTGCACTGATGGAATGAGCAAGTCCTTCAAGGTCGAACAACACTCCCATGTTGCTGTTAGGGTGTACAGTGTTTTTCTGGTTCTGCTCATCTCACTCAGCATCAGTTCATGCAAATCCCTCCAGGTTTCCCTGAAATCCCGTCCCTCCTGGTTTCTAATAGAACAATAGTGTCCCATGACATACATGTACCACAGTTTGCTAAGCCATTCCGCAATTGAAGGACTGAGTCATATTTTTAAAACAAAAAGCCATTCCCCAATTGACAAATGGTCAAAGGATATGCAAAGGCAATTTACAGATGGGGAGATCAAAGCAATCATAGCCATATGAAAAAATGCTCTAAATCATTAATTATTAGAGAAATGCAAATTAAAGCTTCTCTGAGGTACCACCTCACACCTATCAGATTGGCCATATGACCAGGAAGGATAATGATCATTGTTGGAAGGGTTGTGGGAAATCTGGGACACTATTACACTGTTGGTGGAGCTGTGAACTCATCCAACCCCTCTGGAGGGCTATTTGGAATTATGCCCAAAGAGAAACAAAAATGTGCATACCCTTTGACCCAGCAATAGCACTACTGAGTCTATACCCTAAAGAGATTATGAAAAAGGGTAAAAGCATTACTTGAACAAAAATATTTATAGCAGCCCTGTTTGTGGTGTCAAAGAATTGGCAAGTAAATGTCCTTCAATTGGGGAATGGCTTAGCAAACTGTGGTACATGTATGTCATGGGACACTATTGTTCTATTAGAAACCAGGAGGGACGGGATTTCAGGGAAGCCTGGAGGGATTTGCATGAACTGATGCTGAGTGAGATGAGCAGAACCAGAAAAACACTGTACACCCTAACAGCAACATGGGAGTGATGTTCGACCTTGAAGGACTTGCTCATTCCATCATTTCGGGAACAATTTGGGGCTGTCTGCAAAGGAGAGTGCCATCTGTATCCAGATAAGGAGTTGTGGAGTTTAAATAAAGTTCAAGGACTATTGCCTTTAATTTAGGAAAAAACTGATATCTTATTGTCTGATCTGATCTTGTTACCTCTTAGACTTCTCTTCTTTAAGGATATGATTTCTCTCTCATCACACCCAACTTGGATCAAGGTATAACATGGAAATAAAGTAAAGACCGACAGAGTGTTTTCCATGGGGGGTAGGGGAGGGAAGCAAGATTGGGGGGGAAATTGTAAAACTCAAATAATATCTTTAATAAAAATTAATTGTAAAATATGATCATTGAAACTATCTTGCATGTGGTTGGAAAAAATAAATAAATAAAATATTGTAAAAAAACAACCTCTGCTGTAGATGTTTAAAAATATACCTTATATTGAACCATTGTCAGCCTCCCTACAGTTTCCACCTAGTTCTATTTTTTGAGCATAAATAAAGCTAGCTTAATCCCTTTTCCACATTATAGACTTTCCAATTTACTATTTCAACTGATTTGTATGTGATCTGATTTCTAGACTATTCTTCATTTTCATTACCCTTCTCTGGAAGTTCTCTATCAGTGACCCTCCTGAAGTCCAGGACCAGGTTCTAAATATTGTCTGTCCATTACAGAATACACACAGTAGGATTTTTATCTAGCTTGATTTGAACACCTTGTTTCTGTTAATAGAAGTTATTATATTAATTTTTTAAGAAGACACAGTAAATAGTTGGTTCATGTAAGAATATGATCAACATTATGAGGTAAAGAAACATTAGACTGCCTCAAGTACATAGCTTAGTGTCTCCAGAACTTAGCACATGACTGGTACATTGACTGACTAAAAGCATTTTTATAAAGGATGTAATGTTTTGCAAGCATTATATTGTAGTGGAAATGATGTTAGATTCAGTTCCTAGAAAAAGCCTGAGTTTCAATCCTGCCTCTGAAATTTATTACTGTTATGACCAGGGATGAATCACTTACTCTCTTGTAGTCTTAGTTTCCTATCTGTAATCTAAAAAGGGGAAAATAAATAAGGGTAACTGGCTAACTTCCTCAAGGTTTGGATAAGATACTATAAATGAAGTTTTTGGTAATATTCAAAGAGTTTAATTGATCTCAGTTATATTGGTCTCATAAAGTTAGGTCAATGTGTCATTTCACTAGTGTTCATACTTCCTCCACCAATGCAAATTAAGCATGCCCCATAGACTCATGAATTGCTGCATACAGAAAATTTATTGCTTGACAGCCAACCTTCTGTTGATAAACCTCTCTGAACTTAATCAGTTTTGTTCTTAAAAAAAAACAAGTGTCAGTAGCAGAATTTTAGGTACAAGAGTGATCTGCTCCTACTTGTGCAACACCCTAATTAGGCATCACAGTAAAATTTTGATGAAGAATTAAGCAAAATAGCAATTAATATGAAGAAATAGGGAAAAATAGGGAAAAATTACAAAACCTAATGGGAAATTTTTCATTAATTTTGTTTTAAAATTCTATCATCTTTATTTTACACTTCAGCAATTGAGATAAAAAGTTGAAAAGACTTACTCAAGTTCATATAGTTAGTTAATGATGGAAATTGTAGTGATCTACAGATCTCCTGATGTTCTTTCTGCTATACTTATAGTTCCAACCCTCTTCAAGTGTGAAAGTCCTCTCACATAAAAAGAGTTATATAGTGATAGTTAGGTGATGCAGTAGATAGAGCACTGGCCATGGAGTCAGAAGGACCTGAGTTCAAATGTGACCTCAGACACAATAATTACCTAGCTATGTGACCTTGGGCAAGTCATCTAAACCCATTTCCTTGCAAAAAACAAAGTAATACAATTAGTATTTGCTGATTGAAAAAATAAATGTTGATTTAAAAAAAACTAAATTCCATAAAACTTTTAATTGAATTTTAATTTTATTAATGACCACAGTACCATCCTATATTTGAAAAATTGTCATAAAGATGTGTAAGATATCTATACCATCTATACATAAACATATTAATATTGCTCCACTGCCTATAGCATCTTGAAACATGATGTTCCCTAGGATTTATCTTCAGCATAATAAATATTTTGAACCTGTTTAGTGGTGGGAGTTCCCCATGGGAACAGTCATTTCTTGAAGGCATCCCACCAAGGCACACATTCATGCTTTGCTCCATTTAGTCTGCAGGTTACCCTATAGCCCTCTGTAACCCTCTCCTCACTATTGCAGTTGCCATCTATGATTTATCTTCCCTTATTAGAATATAAGCTTCTGGAAAATCAGGATCACCTTTTTTTTTTGTAAAACTTATATAACTTGCATTTATTACAATGCAGCAAGGTGATACAGTAGATATAATGCTGGGTCTGAAGTCAAGAAACCTTCTCTTTCTGAGTTCAAATTTGACCAGATAAGTTACTAGCTGTGTCACCCTGGGCAAGTCACCTAATACTGTCTGCCATGCAATTATGAGAGAGGGGATTTAAACTTAGATCTTGTTGATGTCAAGATAGCACTTAATCTGACATAGTATCCTGTCTCTGATTAAAGAATTTAAGAAACTAAAATTTAATATTTGAAGACATTTAACTTTTCCTGGGCATTTTATTTCTATTTTGAGACTAATATTGTCCTTTTAATATTTCCCAATAAATTGACTATAGTCAATGTGTAGGAATTCGAAGTCATGGATAAAAGATGAACAGAATGAAAAGGTGTAGATGGGTTGGATTTTGCATTGTAGAAGAATGCTCACACTGATGAAGTCAAAGATCCAAAAAATATTGTAGTGATGTCCTTTAAAAAAATATTCTTTTAAGTCTGTACCATAAATTAGGCATTGACATTTCTCCCTGAAATTGAGACCATTAAATGAGACAAGCTAAATCTGTAAATAACTTCTCTTTCTCTTAAATATGTAATTCTTAGTATTTTCCAAGGAATATTAAATATGGTATAATTTGAAACCTAATATTAAATATATTTTTGTATATTTACTTCTGACAGCAGGAATTAATTTGAAGATTTATCCTGAAAGGCATTTTCAAATGTTTTTCTTATTTGCACAATGAGCTTGGGGAATAAGTAAGGTAGAAAATAGAAAGAACCCTGCATTCATTATATTACTTTGGGAATAATTGTAATGAGACTTGATGCTTTTTATCTTCAAATAGCTTTACAAACCTTATTAAGTCAAGTTTTACTAAAAGAAAGTACTTGGAGCTCAATCAGAGGGTCAGAAAATAAGAAATCCAATGTTGACATATCTATATGAGATAGAATAAGATTAAGAAGAAGAAAGAATACAGATAGGAAAGTAGAAACATAGAAGTAGAAACATTAGGCTGAGGGAAACAAAAGATTGTTAGAATCATAGGATTATTATAACATTATATTCTTAAGAGATTCGACTGCATTGTGGGATACCTGGCCTGCTGCCGTAATCAGGTCAGGGTTGGGTAAGTAGACAATATTTAGGGCAACTTTTCTAGCCCCTTCCTCATATTAGGAGATGAGCAATACAATCCACCCAGAGGGCTACCAAATCCCATTTCTGCTTTCAATGGAGAAACAACCTTTCAATGAAGAAACAGACCTGGGCCACCTGTGTGCAGGGTTGTTACTACAGCTCCCAGTGTATCCACACATGCTGCTTTGCCACTTGCCTGTCACCGCAGGACTTTGAGAAATGGTTATAAGTGATGTCTTTTGTTGTGTTTATAAACTGAATTGAAGTGAGGTAGAACTGCACAAAATCAACCACTCTCTCTTCCAAAGTCTTCATGATCCACCTGCCAACACAGTTTGCTAGGGTATGACTGCTCTGCATGCCACAGCTTCTTAGAGCCACAGGTGAGAGTTAGGTGGCTCAAGTAGACATCAAAGGTGGAAAGCAGCTCTGAAAAGGGTTCAGCAACCCTCACACCAAGGTACTAGTCTTCCTAGAATACACCCTACACCCCATACTACTTCACTCTTCATCAGTACATGGAATGTGGACACATTATAGATAACACAAGATTCAATAGAACTGAAAGATGAACAGCACTTCTTGAGAGAGAATTCAGCAGGTATGGTATCCAAACAGCAGTCTGAGTGAAACAAGGCTGGCAATTGAAGTCCGGTTTTCTGAAGTGGGAACTGGATACACATTTTTCTGGATTGGTTGCAGTGAAAAGGAATGCAGTGAAATTAGGGTAGATTTTTCAATCAAAATTAATCTACTTAACATGCTTGAATGCTTACCAAAAGGAGTGAATAAAAGGTTCATGACAATGAGATTATCACTTCCAGGAAAATGGCATGCCACCATCATCAGTGCCTATGCTCCCACCACGAAGAACACTGATGAAGTTAAAGGAAAATTTTATGAAGACCTGTACCAAAAGAGGACAAGCTTATAATTCTGGGTGACTTTAATGCTAGAGAAGGCTCAAATTACCAGACATGGCAGGGAATCCTTGAGAGGAATGGAATTGGAAACAAGAGCAATGGTCAATTCTACTGAAGACTTGTGCATTTCATGACCTTCTCATCACAAACACTGTCTTGTCTTCCATTTACCTAAATGCAATAAAACTTCCTGGATGCACCCTCTTAGAAAACATTGGCATCTATTAGACTACATGATTGTAAAAAGAGACAGACAAGACCGAGAATGACAAAGGCAATGTGTGGTGCAAAATGCTGGACTGATCACAGATTCATCCTCTCTAAGCTAAATAATCATATTCAACCAAAGTGGTAGCCCTAAGGCAAATTGAATACAAGAACAATTAATGTCAAGAGATTAAAGTGTCTCTCTGAGCAGGAACAGTTTGTTGCAAACTTGGAAGGAAAACTGAGCCTACACAGTTGGCAACAGTGGAGCAGAAAAGGAGTGGGCAGCTTTCAAAGATCTGGTGTACAGCACTACATTTGCTCATCTGGGCCAGAACACTTGTAAACACCAAGAGTGATTTGATGAAAAATGATGGTGAAATACAGAATCTGCTAAATGAAAAATGAGTACTCCACTGGGTTTCCCAGCAGGATAGTCCATCCATCCCAAAGAAGGCATCATTTAATTGCTTTAAAAGTAAAGTCTAAGTGAAGCATAGAAAGATGCAGGATTATTGACTCAGTAAGAAAGCAGATGAAATTCAATTTTATGTAGACAGTAACAAACCAAAATATTATTATGATGCCCTGAAATTATTTATGGGCCAAATCATAAAGTCCATATCAATTACTTGGTGCTGATGGATCCACATTGATTAACCATAGGTACTTGATCCTAGAGAGATGGGCTGAACACTTCCATAGTGTTCATAACAGCTCATCATGCAGAAACCACTGACCGCTTACCTCAAGTTGAAGTCAATCAATCCCTAGTTGAAGTTCCAATTAAAGAACAAGTTTTGAATACCATTAAGTTCCTTTCAAGTGGCAAAGCACCTGGCACTGATTCTATTCCAGCTGAGATCTACAAGGTGGGGGGGGGGTCCATTGCTCATCCAAAAACTGACTGAAATTTTCCAGGTTATATGGCATGAACACACCATCCATATGTGGAACTATCAATTACAATTACAGTAATTAGAAAAGTTTTGAGTACTGTGGACAAGTTCACTTACCTTGGCAGTGACTTTCCAAGGAGGTTGCATTGCCAGAGCTAGCTCAGTAATTGGGAGGCTTCAAAAGAAAGTATGGGAAAGAAGAGGTATTAGACTAACTATCAAACTGAAGGTCTATAAATTTGTTGTATTTACCTCATCTAAATGCCTATGAAAGCTGGACAGTCTACAAGTGCCATGTCAGGAAACTGAATTGCTTCCATTTAAATTGTGTTAGGAAGATTCTGAAGATCACCTGGCAGGAGAGGAGATACCAGACACTGAGACCCTTTCTCAAGCTAAATTGCCTAGAATTACAACATTATCATAGAGAGTACAACTATGATGGACTGGACACATTGTAAGAATACCAGACATACACTTGCCAAAAAAACTATTTTATAGAGAACTCCCAGAGGGCAAGCACTCACAAGGGGGTCAGAAGAAGTGATACCGAGACACCCTGAAGGTCTCATTGAAGTGCTGCACTCTATGAGGAGGGCAGAATTGAAGCAGCTCAAAGGAAATGTGACATACATAAGTTTAGAGTACCTATCCCAGGTCTTCACATGGACTATTTGTGTCCAACTTGTGGTAGAGCATTCCAAGCTCATATTGGTCTCATTAGTCACAGTCGGACATACTGTAACTTTTCTAAAACATAGTGATGTCATTTTGGTCTTCTTCGATAACAAAGGACAAAAACCAACCAACCATTCTTAACAGACTTTAGAGATCATCTATTCTAACCCATCATTTGACAGATAAGGAAAGTGAAGCCCAGAGAATTGTAGTGATGACCAAGATCAAGATTGGAAAGAAATCAATGGTAGAAATGGCATTCAAACTCAAATCCTCTTAACTCTAAATCCAGTTGTATTTTCCACCATATCATCAAAAGAAAATTTGAAAAAGGAAAAAAAATTCTACTAAACTACCATGAACTAAATTGGTCATTTTTAAAACCAGATGGTATAAGCCAGAAAATGTATGGTAATTACTAATGCCTAACACAATTTGACATAATATAGATGTATTGAATTATGAGGACCAATTCTTAATGTATTCATAGATATTCCCTGACCATGATGAATAAGAGATTTATATTGTGTAGCCAAAGTGATCTCCAACTGACTGTCAAACCAAAACTGAATAAATATGTAAAAAGAGCAATCATCTCAATTACCCGGAGGGTTGAGATATCTTCTACCTGACTACAAACCATGAAGATATGTCCCCACAAAACTTGAATATTGACCTTCCAGGTGACTAATTTCTTTTCTTGGAACTCAGTAATGTGTGCTGTGATTCTTTAGTATTTATCAATTACCTGTCCCAAATCATGTTTATACATTGAATGCTTCTTTTACTTTCTCTCTTTTCAAAGAAAACATAACCTATAGCCAAAAACAGAATTGAATTCAAAGTAACTTTCTTAGGCATGATGAACCAATATGACTAACAATGGGGAGCCTAATCCCCTGAGGAGAGAGATCAGACTTCCTGAACAATGAATCTGATATACAACCACATATTTATATTGCAAAGTCCAGAAAAGTAAGTATTAGCTGAACTCCTAGGAG
The DNA here is from genome assembly GCF_037893015.1 of Macrotis lagotis. NCBI lineage: Eukaryota > Metazoa > Chordata > Mammalia > Peramelemorphia > Peramelidae > Macrotis > Macrotis lagotis. The sequence continues at coordinate 671,097,155 of NC_133658.1, read as the reverse complement.
GCTTTTTCAGAGGTTGACTCTAGTCTCTGTGCAAGTTTGGAAACAGATCTAAAATTGGAATTTAGTGGATATTTATTCTTTCTGCCCCACACTCTGACTGCCAACCAAGTGAATGTCCAAATGACAGCAAGCAAATGAAAGTCTTATTATGGACAACACGGTGTGCATTCTTGAGGAAAGCAGGAGCCTTCTTACTCTATGTCAAATCAGAACTTCACTGGAAATCCATAAAGATCAGATGCAAAGTGATATCTTAAATAAATTACAAAGAACAAAGCAGAAACACAGTTGAATAATTTTACCAATAAGAATAAGCAGCATCTTAGAGTGATGATAAAAGGATTCATCCTCCTCTTTTTTTCTTTTTCTTTTTAATTTTTTTTAATTAAAGATTCCTACTCTTTTTTTTCTACTGTGTTTTTCTCATTTGAGCATCTCAGGTTGCTTTAACTCCATGCCAGGAACTTCTCTGGAGGTTCACTATTTTACCACAAAGTTTTTGTAGCCAAAAGAACTCTAATCACCACATGAGAGTTTCCATAGGCACTAGCAGAGGTTAATTCCTTGGAAAGGTAGTTTTTGGAGATCTAGAACCAGAAAGAAAGAGAAACATGATGGCAATATGGCTATCATCAACTATTTCAAAAGTCCTCTGCATTGTATGTGCTGTTTTGGCTCAGATGATGACAAGTATAAAATGACAGGGCTAGGTATTGGACCAGTGTCTTTTACCCTGTTGGACCAAATGAACCAAATGATCCAAAGATTAGTCCTATGTCCTATGACTAGTTACCACTCCTATTTACAGGTTACTATTCCACTGTGTGGCAGGGAAAGTCCAATTAGACAATGTAGAGAACTCCAGGGCTTACCCTTCCCAAAATCTCCAGCTTCTAATGCCTCCCCTTCCCAAAGTGATTTTGTAATTATTTTTTTTACATTTTATATTCACCTAAATGCCTAAATGTTGTTTCCCTTCATGTAATATGACCTTCCTAAGGGTAGGGACATTTGTTTTTGACTTTGTATCTCCAGCACCTAAGCTAGCCATTATGTGGGTACTTATTCATTTCTCTCTAACAATGTGATAGATATTTGCTGTATAGCTCCTGATAAGATATGGATCTGGAAACTGAGAACAATACAAAGGAATAAATCTTTTCCTGATTTTTTTTTGTACTCAAAAGTTGAACTTTGATGCTGAGTAACTCTTAATCCTAGTTCACCATTATATACATAGTGATATAGTTTCATTTTTAGGAATTTAGAGGAGAGAGACAAGAGACCTTGAAAAGTAGTAAAGGACTACCATTCCAAAGGTCATGGAGTCAATGGAGTACTGCCAAAGTATTTAGGCTCTTATCTGCTACTTTCCATAATAAAAGTTAATTGATGAGATTCCCCCAACTGAATTTAAATACTTAAATCTCCTTTCTCCCTAACCCCACTCCCCCTCCACCCCAGTGCCCAGCACAGGTTCCTGATCTTAAAATAGAAGAGAAATGGAGAGATTGATAGGGATAGTAAGTGAATTTATAAATTACCTCATTATATGGGTATAGGGAACTACTAGAAGAAGAAATTTCTCTATAATATGTTATGACATGATATGAGAAGTAATGATATATAAATAATAGAACATGACATAATTAATATAACATTATATAACAGAAATGAATAAAATAATGCTTCCAAACATTTTCTTCAAGTAGACATAGTCTAAACATTCACACAATTTCAATTTCTTTGGACCTCTGATTTGTCAGCTGAAAAATAAAATAATTATAGCTATCATCTGTGTAGCTTAAAGGTATGCTGTGAGGGCTAGTGAGTTAAGATTTATGAGGGGATTTGAGAGTAGAAGGTAGAAGAACTACAAAGTGATATTGTCAATGTTATTATTATTATCAAGAAAATCAAAAGAAAATTAGTTCCTAGTATCTTGCACTTTATGAGCACTAGCAAATACATACATATATATATATATATATATATATATATATATATATATATATATATGGAAGGATTCCATTGAAAAAGACTCAAGTTTTTTAGCACATCCCAAGAAAGAAATATTTTTTTAATTCACCTAGAAGTCATAACTTCTGAAGACATTATTGACAAAGATTTAAAATTAATAGATTTCCCTTTGAAGTATTGGAGTAAAAGTAGCATATCTCCCCTACACATATTTTCCATACAAAGTAGGGGTGGAGTAGGAGGAGTTAAAATTTGCACTGAATTAATAATAATGGCTATGTTCTGACACAATGTGACAACCAAAAAAAAATAGTTAATTGCAATAAAGGAGAAGAAAATATCTATAGGCTCATTTATGGAGTTTGTTTTGATTTCCTTCCTTGGTGTGCTCAGAATTAGGGAGAATACAATTTACAAGTTTGATTTATTGTGTCATGGTACCTGAAATAAGCAGAATTCCCCCAAAATGGAATGAATTGTCAAGTATGTTAAGTCAACATGATAAATATGTATTTATTAATCAACTAGTGGGTATAATGTAAACCATAAAAAATTACACATAAGGAATTATGAAGAAATGCAAAGTGTTTCATCAAAGAAATGTATGATTAAAAAATGATATAGCAAGAAAAAATATTAAGCAGTAGGCTGCCATATTTTCTCTCCATTTGCATCATGGGAATATCAGGAAAACCAGAGAGAGATGCCCAGTACGTAAGGCAGACCTTCTGTTATGAATAGATAGAGCAACCCAGACAAGAATAGAAACAAATTGGCAAGCATAATTAGTTGAGAACAATATCTTAAACTCATTATGTTCAAAATGGAACTTATTATCTTTCCTTTAAACCCTCTCCCCCTCCTACTTTTGCAATATCTCTAATTAACTCGCATCACTTCTCAGACACTGCTACCTCTCTGATGCAGGCCTTCATTAGCTCTAACTATATCAATTACTTGCTAGTAGGTCTTTGAAACTCAAGTCTCTCCCACTCCTCCATTCAGTCACCAAAGTTCACTGAAATAGGTCTGACCATGTCACTCCCCATTACTCAATAAACTCCCTATTGCCTGAAGAATCAAATAGAAAATCTTTTATTTAATATTAAAAGCCTTTCATAACCAAGTCTTCTCCTACTTTTTCTTCTTATACCTTACACAACTCACCCTCCCCATGCATATTCTTCAGCCCCATGATACAGACCTCCAAGATGTTTCAGGAACAAAATATTCCATCCCTCAGTTCCATGAATTTTCTCTGGCTGTGCCTCATGCATGGAATATTTTCCCTATTTATTTCCATTTATTGGTCTCTCTGATATCCTTTAAATGCCAGCTAAATACCCATCTTCTATAGGAAGCCTTTCCTGACCCCTCTTAATTCTAGTGCCTTCTCTCATTTACTTCCTAATCATTCTATATCCTGTAGTTTGTTTGTAATTAATTGTTTCATTGTTGCCTCCTCTATTGGCTCATAAGCTTCCTGTGGTCAGGGACTCTTTTAACTCTATAGTCAATACTTAGCACATTCTCTAATAGTAGATGCTTAATAAATATTCATTAACTCAGTGACTGAAATATATGGCCCAATGATATGTTCAAGAAAAAAATAATGGTAGCAATTATATGGAAGGGATTAAGTAAGAAGATGGACTATATGAACTCTAAATGTCTCAGAGCAGGAGCTCTAAAGGGGTATCAATATATCAATTAATCACCCTGAGCTTCTTCTATAAAATGAGGATATACTAGACCACTCATTTATATAATGCTTTATATTTTGTACATGCTTTATTCATAATAAATCTGTATGGGAAAGAGGTTAAGTATTATCTTCATTTTATATCTGTTGAAACTGAGGTTAACAATCTTTAAATCACTTGCCCAGTGGCATAAATCTAGTGAAAATAAGCTAACACATGTTCTTACTCTGAGGGTCCAAATGCTTGCTTTCTTATTATATCCTATTTGCCTCATAGAAAATATTTTAAAAGCCTTAAGAAGTTCTAGCAAAAAGAATTATCATTCATGTTGCAAAAGCACTGAGCCTGAAGTGTGAAAGCCCTTTCTTCAATTATGATCTCAGACACTTAGTAGTTGTCTGATAATGGTCAACTCACTTATCTTCTGACTGCCTCAGTTTCCTCAACTATAAATTGGGAATAAAAAGAGCACTTATCTTCCAGGGTTGGTGTTAGGTTCAAATGAGGTAATACTTGAAGTTAAGCACAGTGCCTGATACATAGCCAGTTATTATCATTTTTCTGGAATGCAATAACAGTTCAAATTTAACCCAAGCTCTAAGGTTTGTAATGTGCTTTACTCAATACAATCCTATGAATTAAACCATGCCAATACATACATCTCCATTTTCATTAGGAAGTGAACCCAGTTCTCCTACTTACAAGTCTTGATCTTTTTCTACTAAGCCAGGCCAAATAAAGCTAGAAAAATATATTTGAACCAGATTGTGTAGATTATTACATGAAAGAAAAATGTTATCCCAGAAACTATATGAAACCACTGAAGACTTGAAAAGCAAAATGTTCTGATCATACTTTTGACTCAGCAATATTCTTTTAGTAGTTATACAGAGAATGGATTAGAGAGGGGAGAGATTCATCAGAGGGTCTATTATTTCATTTCTGTTTGAAGTGATGAGGGATTAAACTAGGGAGTTAATCATGTGGGATTAGACATGGGAAAGGCAGATTCAAGAGACTTTGTGAAAGTAAAAACAAAAAAAAAATATGGCAATTGATTAGATAATCAGCGGAGAGAGAAGAACGTTATCTCCTATAAATTTTCTGCCACAAAGTCAGTCCTTGGAATATAACCTCTTCCTCAATAAAGGAATAATTATATCATTACTAATGAGTAATTAGGAAATTCATTTGACTGGGTGACTTGCCAATGTCAGAAACTTAATAAAATTAGAGAAAAATAGAAATAAAAGCAAAATATATTAGATGCCTCAGTTTTTTTTTTAAAAAAATTAACTGCAGTGGATTTTCTAGATATTAGTTGTATAATTCACTTTGCTTGAGTTCCTATCTTGTGCATGTGAACATTAGATACATATTCCTTAATTAATTATAGGACTTCTCTGTTCTATTCTTGACCTTCTGCCTCAATCAAATGTAATTATACTATCATTGGAGCTCCTGTGCTTTTCTCATTTGGGTTCTAAAGGTTTTAAGAAGGGATCACAATGCTTTTATCCTTAACAAACTGGATACTCTAGTAGAGAAAGAAGCTTGATTGATTCTGCGTTCAGATGAACTCATCAAGCATAAATAGCTTGTGCTTTTGCTTTGTATGCTGAGATTTAAAATATGTTCAGTACTTCAAAAGCATATCAAGCAATTATCTATATTTCTCCTGTTCCATCTTTAAACTACTTATTAGCTCATTTGTTGCTCTGGCCAATTAGTTTTGGTTACTAAAGATATTATCCAATGTGTGGGAAATGATTTGCTCTGTTCTGACCTTATTTCTCCTCTTCTTACTTTTTTGAAAATTAAAAGTTAGTTTTGCTCATTTTGACATTATTTGTCTAATTTAATCTGCTTGTATTCCTTACCTTCCCTTGTTTAATTCAGTTTATCACATGAGAATTTCACAGAATTCACCAAATTTTTTCGAGGAGATAGATTGGCAGGATAGAAAGTTCTGAATCAGAAGTCAGAAGACTTAGATTTTAATCCTAGCTCTTCTCTTTCCTACATATGTTGGCTCAGGTGAAAACTTCAATTTCCTTATCTGTAAAAAAGGAGTTAAGAAGCTGAACTGGGTGAATTCCAAGGTTTCTCTCTAAATCTATGATCCTTTGATATTATAATATAAGACAATATATTGGCCATGGTGATAGTGTTAGAAAAAAAGTAAATGCAAATTTATAATCAAGCAGAGTAACTGCAATATCAAATTCTGATATATTGGCTACATGTTTTTAATACAAGTTTATAAATCTCCAACAATAAATTGAGATATTTCCCTAACATTTATATCAATTTCCTGTCCCTTGATGACCATACCCAATTTTATGGTTGACTTCACTTTTGTCATTAGTCAATGAATAAATTCTGTGGTCCTAATATTGTAGTAAAAACTACAGCTGACAATGTTCCAGCTCATTTCATGAGAAAAATGTAAATATGGTATACATACTTTGATGAAGTATAATTCAAATCTTGCAAAGTCTTTAGTAATAAATATGATTTTTAACAAATCTCCACATTTCCAGTGCCCTTTGGGATGTGATCATCATTCACTGATCTCCTTTAGAAGAAAGACAATAATAGCTAATCACCAGCATTCTATAACCCTTCCCCAAAGAACATCCTCATTTTGTTTAATTGCTGAAGAGACAGTGTTCTCCTATTACTTTTATAAAAGTTTAATTATTGAATAATTATGGAGGTCATCTTGTGGTGAATCCTTGTAAACTTAGGTAGACACAAGTTCTTACCTAAAAAGTATAGTCAAACATAAATTGTAATTTGTTATCCCAATCTATATAAAACTCTTTGTACTTGACTAAGTAAGCCCCTAAAAATAATGGTATTTGTATAGGTTTAAATCTTCCTGGTTATAATCATTTTTTTATTTTTATTTATTTAAGGCAATGGGGTTAAGTGACTTGCCCAAGATCATACAGCTAGGTAATTATTAAGCATCTGAGTTCACATTTAAACTCAGGTCCTCCTGATTCCTAACTGTTCCATTATAATCATTTTTACAGAATTTGAAATTAGTCAATCAAGAAATATTTATTAATTTTATATTATATGCCAGGCAATTTGGTAGATACTGGATACATATATATGAATAAATAATTGGAACTCACAAAAAGAGGTTACATTTGGGCAGAGTCAAGATGCCAGAGGAGAAGGAGCAAATAACTCAACTGAACTCTGCCAACATTCACCTCCAAACTATGGGAGATGATGAGGTCATCAAGGGCAAGAACATGGAGAAAAATAAGGGACATAATTAGGGGGCATTATCTATATGCTAGCTCCACAAAGGAGACTGAGAAGTGGTTATACAGGGAAGGGGAGAAGCAAAGAAAGTGGTGTCCCAAAAGTCAGGAGAGAAAAAAGTATCTCTAGGAGGGAAAAGTGGTCAATAACATCAAATACAATAGAAAAGACATGAAGAATATAAACTGAAAGAAAGAAAAAAATCAAATCCTAGTAACTTCGGAAAAAGTTTTTCCACATAAGTGGTGATGTAAGAAGTCAAATTTTAAGAAATGAGTGAGAACTGAAAAAGTAGAATCAGTGCATGGAAACTTGCCTGTATCACCTTTGCAACAGCACCTATTCCCAGTTATTGCCTCCGAACTATCACCACTGTGGTTCAGACTTTGAGAACCTCATATCTGAATCATTGCAATATATTGATAGTTAGTATCTCTATCTAAAATCTCTGCCTACTTGAATCCATCTTCCATATAACCACTAAACTGATTTTCTTAAAGCAGAGGTTTAACCATTTCACCAGTCTACAAAATAAAATCCAGTGACTGTTTATTGCTTCCATAATCATATTCAAAATCTTCTGTTTGGTATTTAAAACCCTTCATTAACATAGTTCCTTCCTGCCTTTTCAGTCTTCTTTTAACTTAGTCCTCCATAAATACTCTTTAATAATCCAGTGACACTGGCCGCTGGTCTCTTCCACAAACAAGACATTGCATCTCTCAGCTCAAGCATTTTCTCTGATTTTCCTCCATTCCTGGAATGCCCTCACCCCTCATAGATTTTTTTTTATCCCTTATAGCCCCTTCTGCATACAAGAAAAATTTTATGTTATTTATTTCCCTTCAGACTCAGGCTTTCCTCCTCACCAAATAACAACACAAGTTCTCCACCAGAAAATCTCATGTCAGATTTAAGAGATTGAAACTTAAACTCATCATCTTCCCTCTGAAACCTGTCCCTCCTGTAAACATTCCTTTTTCTGCTTATTACATCTCCACCTTCTTAGCCACTCGGGCTTAAAACCTAAACTGTCTTTAATTTTTCTCTTTGATCATCCCTTGTCTATTCAAAAAATTAATAAATCCCTTTGTTTCTTCTTCAAGATAGCTCTTGCTTGAATCTAGCAATCCTACCTTCCCATTCACATTGCTAAGACTATAGTTGAGTTTTCCTCCTTCTTGTACAATTTTAGTACAGTTCCAACTTTACTATTCTCTCTCCACTCCAATTCATCTATCATACAGTTTTAAAAGTAATCTTCTAAGTGGAAAGATTTGACTAATTTGATCCTACATTCAAAACCTTCAGTTTTTCTCAATGATCTAAAAAATTAGCTACTAAATTTTTAGCATAATATTTAAGACTTTTCCAATACTTGATTCCAAACAACCATTCCAGCTTTATTTTGTAATATTCCTCTTTGTGTGTTTATATCTATCTATCTATCTATCTATCTATCTATCTATCTATCTATCTATCTTTCTATATGTGTGTATGTATATACATATGTGTATGTGTATATATATACATAGGTAGTCACATTCTATATAGTACATAATACAAAGTACATATATATTTATATAATATATAGATAGATATGATGCATATTATATTAATATATTTATATCTACATATACCTATGTATATTTAACACTATATCATATGTATATGTTAAATATAGAGGATACACAAAAAATGCATGCTCTATTATCCTGTATTCAGATCAAAGCAGATAAGATTATCTATAATCATATTCTGTTCTCTCATCTCTTAGCATTTGTACACTGTTACACATGGACTGACTTCTTACCACTATTATCCTCAATGCAGCTTAAGTCAAACCCTCAGCATTTCTAAATATTCTATCTGACTACTCACCAAAGAAGATGACTCCCTGAGATTATTAATCCTTCAGATATTTTTATTTGACCTTTCATTCATTATTTTATAATTTTAAGTTTTGTTTTGTTTTGTTTTTAATCTTGAGCTTTTATTTCATCAGTATAAACATTATCTCTAATAATGCAGTTCAGCAACCACTTCACATCTTTAATCTAAGACAGCTGTTTGGTCACACAGATATTATTTGATTTGCCCAGGGTCTTATAGCCAATATTATTACTATTATTATTATTATTATTAATATAAATGGGAGTTAAACACAAATTATCTTCTATATTGTGGTGCTTGCTCAACTTTATTATAACTATTTTAGTGGCATATAGATTTCAAACCCTAACCCAAAATAGATTACAATGAATCATTGTTTATTATCACAGTGAATAACAATTTTTTTTCATTTTGGCATCTATAGTAACCTAGTTCAATAATTTATTTGAATATCACTAACACAAGAAAAGTTCATCAAATTGAATGGAACTGTACTGAACTAAAATGAATTGAGGTCATATTCACAAATCTAAATCAATCAATATCACTAGTAGTTGGAGGGATCAGAAAAGAATTCATATCAAAAGTAGTACTTGAGATGAATATTTATCAAAACTAAATATTCTAAGAAGCAGAGGAAAGGGAGTACATTTAGGATGACAGAGAATCAGTACAAAGACATAGAGATAGAATATAGAACATTGCTGATGAAAAAAAATAGTTAGTTTTCCTGGACCATACCGTGAATGAGGGAGAATGTTTAATAAGACTGGAAAAGTATATTGGAGCTTGGATGTCAAGGATTTAAATGTCAAAAAATTGCATTGTATCCTAGAGGCAATAGGGAAACATTGGCATTTGTTGAGTAAAAAATAGACATGGGAAAACAAACTTGAGAAAAAAACTTTGGGAACTGAGTGAAGTATGGATTAGAGTGAGGGACAATTTAAGGTAAAATCAATTTGATGATGATGGTATTCTAGCATTGTTTTACTGAATTTTTGCTTTAATGTAGAATATTGATTTTTAGAGCAAAAACAAAAGACCTAATTTTTCCTATAGTTTTCATACCACATATATGTTCCATAGAGGAAAGAACCCTGATTTTGTATTCCAAAGAGGTGTCTTTAAATGCATTCTCTGCCAATTAATATCTATGTGACCTTTGACAAGTCATTCTTCTCTATGGTCTTTGATTTCCTCATTTGTAAAATGAGAGCATTGACTAGGCAGACTCTGTATTATCTCATTTTCCTCTATTAATAATTTTCAAAACTATTTCAGCACTAAATTAGATTACTAGAGCAACAAGAGACCTCAGAGATCATTTACATCAGCATTATTCTTCTTTAACATTATCATGCTAAGATTTCTAAATCCTGACTCATGTACCCTATTCTATCTTCATAGGATTAAGAGTTAGAGAGAATCTCAGAGAATATCAAATCCAACCTATTCATTTTACAAGTTAAGGAAACTAACTCAAATAGTAAAATAATTTACTAAAGTCACCCCAGCAGTCATAGAAACAAAACTAGAATTGGAATTCAGGTTTTCTAATGCTAAATCTAGCATTCCTTCTACTGCAACATGCTCTCAAATTTTCTTTAAAGACCTAAACTTAGTTTGCTACCATCATCATCATCATTACTTTCACAAATAATTATCTGACATCAATAGAAGATGTTCACAGCACTTCATGACTAACTTCAAGGCAAACTTCCAAGTTAAGAGGAATGTGACCTAACAACATGAACTAAACCATAAGCATTTTTCCCTCAAACTTAATTTATGAAATGTGAAAGACCAATTAAGCTGCTTTTCAATGTGCAAGCTATTTATTGTCCAAAAAAAGGCTTCTTTGAGCTGGTGAGTCCCAATAAGCTACCCATAGAAAATCAATCACATCTTGTGGTCAATTAATAATGTTTATTATTGATTTAAATACCAGGACAAAAAAGAAGCTAATAAATTTTGTCAGCAGCAGATCAAAGTATTTAAAAAATACTTTGTCCAGTGTAGGTGATCAAAATAGTATAGAAATCCACCATTTGCCATCCAAATGAAAGAGAACTCAACATCATGAACACAGCAAACCACTCCACTCTACCTCCCCTAAAAAGTATAAGAGGTTTTGAATGCCTGAAATGTATTTTGTGATATTTTAACAATTTTTCACTTGAGACTCTCAATCAGTTCTATTCAACTTTTTCATTTTTTTCTATTTGGTAACTAGGATTGTATTTGGAACTAAAAAAAACAAAAAGTGAAATAGTCCTTGTCTTATGAAATTTATATTCTACATTCCTCATAGTTACACTTTTCATTTTATCATCTTTGCTATGTGAAATACTGGTCCCAAGTCCAACTTTCCCTCTATCTATTGAAAGATATCAAAATCTTAAGACTGCTGTTAAGGGAATGATATATTTTAATTAAAAGGTGGTTTTTCCTTACAATGTAACAATTTCTTTTTTTAATCAAACTCTTTTGATCCTGTAAGATACATTAAAATTGATGAAGTGTTTTTAAAGTTCAGTTACAAATCAGTATTTAAAAAGTAAGGAACACATACATTTTTTTACCTTGCATTTAGTCATTATTCCAGTTAAAATATATTTTGAGGGGATTTAAGTTTCAGAGTAAAACTCTAGAAAAATCATGATTCTATTCATAAAAGCAAAATTCATTGTCTAAGTAACAGCCTATATCATTTTATAAAGCTATAAATACTAAAACAATACTTGTATTTGTTTTGTATTTGCAGCAATTCCCTGTATGAAGTTGTCATTTTGCTCCATTTTTTTTAATTTTATTGGTCCATTCAGTATATAATAAAAAAAGCTATTTTTAATGAGAAAAGAATAATAGAATAAATCAACTTTCTCATATCTTGTGGCTAGTTTAACAATACATACAGTATCCTAAAAGAATAAGTAACAGTTCTTAAAAACACAATAAGTCAATATTTTTAGATTAAAAGTTTTTGTTTATCATCCATATGAGACTTAAAAATTACTACCAGTCAATCAATCAACAAGTGTTTATTATGTATTTCAATCTTGCAATACTGGAGTTTGCAAAATGACTTTACAAGAAAAAAATCCTTCAAGAAAAGAAGAAACCATTCCAAGAGATTTCTAGATTGTATATTTTCAATAACTTAAGAAGTTTGGATTCTGAAGGGATAATAGCCATCAGCATCAACACATATTAATAACAAATATTATTCATCATTATAGCCATTCTCTACTTCCCTTGCACCTCAGAGATAGATATATCTATCTCAAGTCCTTTCTAAAATTAAGACTTTTCCAGTGCCTCAATCTCATGCTTCTTCTAAGATCTTACTTAGAAATCATCCCTCTTTTCCAATCCACCTCTGATATTTAACTTCTTGTGTGGATTAAATGATTTCCTTCAACTTAATGGGTCTATGGTTCATCATCTGTAAAATAAGGTGTTCAGCCAAGATGGTTTCTCAGATCTCTTTTAACTCTAGGTCTAGGATCCCAAGTATTATACATGACTGCCTCTTCACTTTTTCTCATTTGCTAATATACTCAAATCTGTGTTTAAATAAAAAAAAAATTCTCCTTTATCCTTCTACTCTACCCAGTTACTGTCAAATATCTCTCTCTTCCCTTTCCCTACTAAACATCTTGAGTTGACCAAAGCTAGTGGCTCTACTTTGTTACCAGCCACTAACTGTTCAGTCCTTGCAAACTGATTATTTTTCCTACCAATGTAAAAAGGATGCTCTTTCAGAAATCACCAAAGAGGTTTTAATCATCAAATATAATGACCTTTAAAACCCAAATATTCTTTTGCAAAATTATAGATGAAGAAAATGACAATCAAAAAGATTAAATGACTTCCCCAACTTAGTAAGTACTGGAGCTGATACTCAAATCTGAGTCATTTATATTCAAATCTTGTGTTTTTTCCAATGCACTAGCTTGCATTTCTTTTTCTAAAGCTCTCATTTTACTTTATAAAAGGAGGCATTATTACCTTTAAAAGGAGTCAATATCTGATTGAAGAGGTTTTTTATCTTATACATCAATTTTTTAATTTTATTCAATAAAGTAAAAATTTGCTAAGGGACACAAAGAATAAATAAGACAGAAAGATTCAAATGTATTTAAGAAAAAAAAGAAATTTTACTTTTAGCAAAAAAAATTTAAAGAACTATGACAACACACAACCAACACATTTTCTTTGGAAAGAAACAACAGTCTATCATCCCTGATCTAACTGCATTCATTCATCAAGAAACATATTCAAATTCTATATTAAACTGTTTTTAAACATAAAGTATCACATATAAAGTCAATGTAACTTCTAAAACATAGAGCAAATCTGTAGGTAGAAATAAGAAAATTTTCCTAATTCAAAACACAAAATTGGACTTCCGGCCAAGATGGTAAAAAGAAGACAGGACTGCATTAAGTACTCCCAGGTCCCCTCAAAAATAACATGAAAGAAACCTCTTAACAGAAATTTGATCAAAAAAACTCAGAAAAAGAAGCTAGGAGAACACCTACCAACAAAGTTTATCTCAGGGAACCATGATTGAATCAGGAACAGAGAGCAGAGGATAAGTTCAGGGATGGTAGTGGGGTAAAGCCAGAGGACCAGTCTTAGCTGAGACTTAGGACTGGATTTAGCAGAGACTTTGGTAAGTGGTGGGTCCAAGGACCAACTTTAGCCTCGGAATATTTGGGGGTAGGGGGTGGGGAGAGGAATTCTGGTGAGCCCCACTTGTCAGGAAGGTGAGTTCCATGCAACATGAGTTCCAGCAACATAGGTTGTTGCTGAGTATCCCTAGAAAACAACAAGCTGGGCAAAGGACTTGAGCTCCATACTTTATGTGGAGCCCTCTTCTCAGAAGAATGATGCCCACACCCCCACCCACACCCGCTCAGGCTCAGGTGTGGGCAACAGAGTTCACTCAGCTGAAAGGGAGATTAATTCCCTCTCCCAGGGCTCAACCCATTGTTCAAGGACAATTGAGATTCTGTTGCCCCTCCTCCCTCCCTTCTTAATCTCCCCAGGATTAGGGAGAGAGCTTCAAACACTTCAGAGAAAGCAACCAGTACCCCCTACTGTCTGGGCCTTGGGATTACTAAACCAAGTAAACAATGTCTCTAGGGTTTTCAAAAGCAAACTTCTGAGAGCCAGGCCCCCCCCAACACAAGATCCTAGGAAAATAAAGAAAGGCCAAGGAGGGGGGGGAGCATGGAGAAATTCTTAGAAGAAACAGATTCTAACCTAGAGAGATCTAGCACTTCTGAGGAGAATAGGAATTGGCCTCCAGCCCAAAAAGACATTCTGGAAGAAACTAGGAAGGAGTTTAAAAATCAATTGGAAAAACTGGGAAAATAAACTCAAGAGAAAATTAATATTTCTCAACAAGAAAACAAATCCTTGGAAACAATTGGAAACAATTGGAAAAATACAAAATACAAAATACAAAAAGAAAATGATTCTCTCAAAACTACACTTAGGCAAATGCAAAACTCCTTCAAAAATAGAATTGAGCAATTGGAAAAGGAGCTGCAAAAGGTAAACGAATAAAATTCTTCTCCAAAAAAACAAAGAATGAAATCTGTGGAAAATGATGACTTCATAAGACAACAAGATTCCATTAAACAAAACCAAAAGATTGAAAAAAGAGAAAAAAATGTAAAATACCTCATCAGCAAAACCACAGACCTCAAGAATAGGTCAAGAAGGGACACCTGAGAATTATAGGTCTTCCTAAAGACACTGAAGAGAAAAAAAAAGCCTGAACTGAATATTACAGGATTTAGAGATAGAAAATTGCCCTGATAACATGGAACCAGAGGGCAAAATAGTTATTGAAAAAATACATCAATCCCCTCTGGAAAGAGATCTTAAAATGGAAACACCAAGGAATGTTGTGGCCAAATTCTAGAACTATCAGATTAAAGAGAAAATCCTGGAAGTAACCAGAAAGAAACAATTTAAATACTAAGGAGCCAAAGTAAGGATTATGCAGGATGTGACTACATCAACATTAAGGGTTCAAAGGGCCTGGAAAGAGATATTCTGAAGAGCAAGGGAGCTTGGAATGCAGCCAAGAATCCACAAAGCTGAGCCTCCTCTTCCAGGGGAAAAGATGGACATTTAACAAAATGGGAGACTTTCCAACATTTCCTGATGAAAAGACCAGAGCTAAATAAAAAATTTGGATACTAAACAGGAGACTCAAGAGGTTCATGAAAAAGTAAAATAAAGAAAGAAAGAAAATGGTAAAGAAAATAATTGCTACCCAATAAGATGAAACTGGCTTTATCCCCACCTGGGAGAAACATTCTCATAATTCTTGAGAATTGCAACTCTATTAGAGAAAATATACTTAGCCAGGAGTAATGGACACTCCTGATTTATCCATGAGACTGCTATCCAGTAAGATGAAACTGGCTATATCCCTACCTGGGAGAAAGATTCTAATAACTCTTGAAAATTGTAACTCTAATAGAGAAAATATGCTTAGCCCGATGTGGACACTCATGACTTTTCTGTGACTCAGATAGAATGATTTAAAAACAATACTTCCTTAAAAGGGGGGAAAGTAAGGAAACAGGAGGATGGAGGAGATTGGATGGGGTAAATCTCATTACATTAAGAGGTACAAAAGACCTATTTCGATAGAGGGGAAGAAGGGAGGAGATGAGAACCACCTGAATCTTCCTTTCATCAGACTTAACTTAAAGTCAACTTACACACACTCAGTTAAGCTAAGAAACTTATCTTACCTTGCAAATAGTAAAAAGGGAAAGGGGGGGCAGGGAGGGGGAGAAAAGGGGAACAAACAAAAGGAAGGGAAGGAAGAAGGGGAAAAGGGGAAAAAAGTGGAGGGGGGGGTTGATATCGGAGGCCAAACACACTGAAGGTGGTGCCATTCAGAAACAAAGTATGGGGAATATGGATAAAGTGAGAAAAGGGGGGAAATGCAAACAGTGGGAAGATTGAATAGAGGGCAATAATGAGTTAGTAATTTTAACTTGGAATGTGAATGGAATGAATTCTCAATTAAAATGTAAGCAAATAGAGAGTGGATTACAAACCAGAATCTTACAATATGCTACTTACAAAAACCCCACTTGAATCAGAGAGATACATATAGAGTAAAAGCAAAAAGGTTGGAGCAAAATATATTTTGCTTCAGCTGAGGTGAAAAAAGCAGGGGTAGCAATCCTTATCTCAGACAAAGCAGCTGCAAAAATAGATAACATTAAAAGAGATAAGGAAGGAAACTATATCCTCCTAAAAAAGGTACCATAGACAATAAAATAATTTCTAAACTAAATAGTATGTACCCAATGTTACAGCATCCAAATTCTTAGAGAAGAAGTTGAAAGAATTACGGTAAGAGAGACCTCAACCTCCTGCCCTCAGATTTAGATAAATCTAATCATAATATAAACAAGAAGGAAGTTAAGGAGGTAAATAGAATGTTAGAAAATCTATATGATAGACTTATGGAGGAAATTGAATGGGGATCGAAAGTAATATACTTTTTTTCTATAGTACTTGACTCTTACACAAAAATTGACCATGTAATAGGGCATAAAAACCTAATGATCAATTGCAGAAAGACAGAAATAGTGAATACATCTTTCTCAGATCATAATGCAATAAAAATCATATGCAATATTGGGCCAGAGAGATATAGACCCCAAATTAATTGGAAACTAAATAACCACATTTTAAAGAATGAGTGGATCAAATAACAAATTATAGAAATAATTATTTCATTCTAGATAATGATAATAATGAAACAACATACCAAAAACTATGGGATTCACTCAAGGCAGCTATCAGGGGATATATTATATCTTTAAATGCTTACATGAATAAGTTAGATAAAAAGGAAATCCATGAACTAAATATGCAACCAAAAAAGTTAGAGAAAGTAACAAATTAAAAGCCCCAGTTAAATACCAAATTAGAAATTCCAAAAACTAAAGGAGAAACTGATAAAATTAAAAGCAAGAAAACTATTGAACTAATAAATAAAACCAAGAGTTGGTTTTATGAAAAAAACAATAAAATTAATAAACCTCTGGTCAATTTGATTAAAAAAAGAAAGAAGAAGAAAATGAAATTGCTAGTATCATAACTGAAAAAGGTGAACTTTCCACCAATAAAGAGGGAATTAAAGTAATAATACAGTATTATTTTGTCCATTCTATGCCAATAAATTTGATAATCTAAGTGAAATGGATGAATATTTACAAATAATAAGTTGCTCAGGTTAAATGAAGAGGAAATTAAATACTAAATAACCCTGTCTCAGAAAAAGAAATTCAACAAGCCATTATTGAACTCCCTAAGAAAAATTCTCCAGGGCCAAATGGATTCACAAATGAATTCTATCAAACATTTAAGGAACAATTGGTTCCAATTCTATATAAACTCTTTGGAAAAATAGATGAAGACAGAACTCTGCCTAACTCTTTCTTTGACATCAATATGGTACTGATACCTAAACCAGAAAGAGTAAAAATAGAGAAAGAAAATTATAGACCTCTCTCCCTGATGAATGTAGATGCAAAAACATCTTAAATAAAATCTTAGCAAAATGGTTACAACAAGTTATCACTAGGATAATACATTATGATCAAGTAGTATTTATCCCAGGAATGCAGGGTTAGTTCAATATTTGGAAAACTGTTAGTATAATTAATTTTATTAGTAACAAACCTATCAGAAATCATATGATTATATCAATAGATTCTGAAAAAGGTTTTGACAAAATATAGCACCCATTCCTACTAAAAATACTAGAAAGTGTAGGAGTAAATGGATTGTTCCTTAGAATAATAAACAGTATCTATCTGAAACCATCAACAAGCATCATATGCAATGGGGATAGGATAGAAGCATTCCCAGTAAGATCAGGGGTGAAACAAGGATGCTCATTATCACCACTACTATTCAATATTGTATTAGAAATGTTAGCTTCAGTAATAAGAGAAGAAAAAAATTGAAGGAATTGGAATTGAGAAGGAAGAGACAAAACTTTCACTCTTTGCAGATAACATGATTGTACACCTAGAGAATCCCAAAATATCATCTAAAAAAAACTACTAGAAATAATTACCAACTTTAGCAAAGTCACAGGATATAAAATAAACCCTAATAAATCTTCAATATTTCTATATATGACCAGCAAGATACAGCAGAAAGAGCTGTAAAGAGAAATCCCATTCCAAGTAATTTCAAGCAATACAAAATACCTGGGAGTCTACCTGCCAAGGCAGACTCAAAAACTTTTCTAAAAGTTACAAAATACTTCTCACACAAATAAAATCAGATTTAAATAACTGGGTAAACATCAACTGCTCATAGATAGGCTGATCTAATATAATAAACATGACAATTCTACCAAAATTAGGCTAACAATCAAAGCTCAAAAAAATTACTTTAATGAGTTAGGAAAAATTGTAAGTAAATTCATATGGAGAAATAAAAAGTCAAGAATTTCCAGGGATTCAATGAAAAAAAGTACAAAAGAAGGTGGCTTAGTCCTACTAGATTTAAATTTTTTTTTATAAAGCATCAATCATCAATACTGTCTGGTATTGACTAAGAATTAGAGTGGTGGATTAGTGGAATAGACTAGGTGGAATAGCAGGAAATAATTATAGTAATCTGCTATTTGATAAACCCAGAGTCCTGCTATTTGGATAAAAACTCTCCAATAAAAACTGTTGGGAAAATTGGAAGATCATATGGAAGATACTCAGATTAGATCAACAGCTCACACCCTATACCAAGATAAGATCAAAATGGATACAGGATTTAGACATAAAAAACAATATCATAAGCAAACTAAAAGATCAAGGAGTAGTTTACCTGTCAGATCTATGGAAAGGGAACAGTTTATGACCAAGGAAGAGATGGAGAACATCATTAAAAACAAACTAGATAATTTTGATTCCATCAAGTTAAAAAGCTTTTGCACAGACAAAACCACTTTAACCAGAATAAAAAGAAATGTAGTAAATTGGGAAACAATTTTTACAACTAGTATTTCTGACAAAGAACTCATTTCTAAAATATACAGAGACCTGAATCAAATTTTGAAAACAACAAGCTATTCCCCAATTGACAAATAGTCAAAGGATATGCAAAGGCAATTTACAGATGAGGAAATCCAAGTGATTCATAATCATATGAAAAATTGTTGTCATTACTTATTAGAGAAATGCAAATTAAAGCACCTTTGAGGCACCTCACATCT
This sequence comes from Macrotis lagotis, assembly GCF_037893015.1. NCBI lineage: Eukaryota > Metazoa > Chordata > Mammalia > Peramelemorphia > Peramelidae > Macrotis > Macrotis lagotis. The sequence goes on along the minus strand of NC_133658.1, from coordinate 671,078,018 downwards.
CTCAGATAGGCTAATATGACTAGAAAGGGCAATAATCAATGTTGGAAGGGAAGTGGGAAATCTGGGATATTAATACATTGTTGGTGAAGCTGTGAACTCATCCAGCCTTTCTGGAGAGCAATTTGGAATTATGCCCAAAGGGCAACAAAATGTGCATGCCCTTTGACCTAGCAATACTATTACTGGATCTATACCCTGAAGAGATTATGAAAAAGATTAAAAACATCACTTATATAAAAATATTTATAGCAGCCCTGTTTGTGGTGGCAAAGAATTGGAAATTGAGTGAATATCCTTCAATTGGGGAAATGGCTTAACAAACTGTGGTATGTGTATGTCATGGAACACTATTGTTCTATTAGAAACCAAGAGGGATGGGAATTCAGGGAAGCCTGGAGAGATTTGCATGAACTGATGCTGAGTGAGATGAGCAGAACCATAAAAACATTGCATACCCTAGCAGCAACATGGGGGTGATAATCAACTTTGAAGGACTTGTTCATTCCATCAGTGCAACAATCAGGGACAATTTTGAGTTATCTTCAGTGGAGAATACCATCTGTATCCAGAGAAAGAACTGTGGAGTTTTTTACCTTTAATTAAAAAAAAAAACTATTATCTTATATAATTTTGCTATCTCTTATACTTTATTTTTTTCCTTAAGATTATGATTTCTCTCTCATCACATTCAACTTAGATCAATGTATATCATGGAAACAATGTAAAGACTAACAGACTGCCTTCTGTGAGGGGTGGGGATATGGAAGCAAGATTAAGGGGAAAATTGTATAACTCAAAATAAATAAAATCTTTCAAAAAAACACAAACTTGTTCAAGAATTTCAAATTTCAGATTAGGCTAATTAGTTCACAGGCTAAGCAACTTGAAACTTTTTAGAGGAAAAATCATCTAAGGATTAATTCCCCAAAATTATCAGATTTTGATAACACAGAAAGAATTTTACACAATGACCCATCATTGATTATCAAGGTAGTAGTATCCTTAAAAGCACCACTCCTTCAAATCCAACTAAACCCATATAAAAGTGGTCCTATTTTTTTAACTTAACATTCACCAAGTGTTCCATGTCTATGATTCAGACATCTGATTTTTAAAACTCAGAATTTGTGCTTTCTAAGTATAACATCTTACCCTTCCATTTTCTTCCTCTGCCTCAGTCCTCCCAAAAATAATTAATTCTTCCTTCTCCTTTAAACCTTCAATCACTCCATCCCTCATTTCCCTATCATCCCTAATCTAGTTGCAATTTCATCCCTTCAAAAACCTGATGCTATAGCTAGTCTATTTAGCTTTACACTCTCTTTTATCTCCAAGCCTATTGCTCCCTTCTTTTCATGTCTTTCAGATTTCATCTACTTTCTCCACTCCAAATTGTGAAAGTTTTTCAAGGGATTAATATAATTGTGTTGAATGGGGCCATTGCAAATTTGTTATTCAATCTCCACTTCTTGTTTAATGCAAAACTTTTATTATTTCCTGACTCCTTATCATGCTTCCCACATCTATGCCAAACCTACCTTTTTCAAACTCTCTGAACTATCTTTTATCCTCTCCTTTTAATTTCATAAGTCCCCTCTTCTATCCAACTCTGTCTTTCAAATCACCCCCAACAGCATTCTTCATTCTCTCTTAAGTTATTCTAGTATCAGCTAATGATCTTTACCTTTGCCAAAGATCAATTATTTTTATGTGGACCATTGATGCCATCCCTTCAGACATTCTCTCTCTCATTCTAACCCTTATTCTCTCTTTATATACTGGTTCCTTTCCCGCTTTTCATAAAGATGTTCAAAAATCTATTATTCTTAAAAAATGAATACTTCCTTTGACCCCATCAAGTTGTCATCTTCTCTCTCTCCTCTTTCCATTTTAAATTTTTCAAGGAAAAAAAAACAATTCTACATCAGTTGACTCTTCTTCCTTACAATACACTAATATGAGGTGGTATAATCTGGCTTCCAATCCCAGCACTCAATAATCCCTCTCTCTCTAAAGTTACCAATAGTACAATTTCTAAATTAAATATCCCTTTTTCAGTATTTATCTTTTTTAACTCTCTATAATATTCAACATGATTGACCTCTTTCTTCTTCCTGATTGCTGTTTTTCTTGGATTTTCAAATAACCTCTTTATGTCATGACATCTATCCTTTCACCTCATCTATTTCTTTAATCCTGATAAATTTGTTCTTATCCTTCATTATAGCCTCCAATCTTCTGATGCAAAGTTTTGTTTCTAGTTCATAAGTCCCTTTCTACTTCTATTTGCTTTCATTCTGTACTCCATGATAACCATTCCCTAACACACAAGAATACCTGGTCTCCTTGATTTTCCTTTCTTGCCAGTTCTGAATCCCAAGACCAGAACCTGTAGCACAGTGAATAGTGCATTAGAACTGGAGTCAGGAAAGCCTAAGTTTAATTTAATTTAATTTAATAATAATCAACATACACCAATAATGCACCATCATGTCATATATAGGGAAAGATAGTATAGCCAGGACCAGTGGAATAAGAGTATCTTTTCCAAAATACTTAATAATGGGTGAGGAATGAAGGACAATGACACAGGCAACATTACTTTAACTCTGCCATTCAGCAAGGATTTGGGAGGGTAGAACAGGAAGAGGGCAAAATCATAAAAACTACTAATTAATCTGGATTTAGATATTTATTAGCTTTATAATCCTGGGCAAGTTTACCTCAATATCTTCAACTGTAATTTGGGGATAAAAAGAATGCCAAGACCGGTAATCTGATTTCCTAGAAGAAAATCTCTCAAACATCCTAAGAGCTCAATTCTAGAGGAAGGCATAGAGACAAAATCCAATAATAATCACTGGCAATTTAATATCAGAGAAAAGACATGAAAACTATAAATAATAAATACTTTAAAAAGTCTGTCAGTTTAGGGTTGGCTGATTCAGTAGGCAAATGCACCACCACCACAATGGTCTTGGAAAACATTATTATATCACAGCCCAATATATCACTGATGTACAAAAGAAGAACCAAAGTCATCAAGAAAAGGTTAAATTATGCTGAATAGTATCAGCTTAAGATGACAAGGAAACATGTAATCCATTTTATAATGACTTTGAATCTTTAAGAGACTGCTTTTTTTTTTCAGAAGCATCATTGTTAGGCAACTAGAAATATAACAGAAAAAATCTGAGGAAAAAGGCAAAGGAAAGGTAGAAAAGGAGCTAAATTGCAAAAGAAATAACTTATTTCCCTTACCAGAAAAGTGATGCCTGGAGGTCACTATAGGATGATCAAAGAAGCAAGCAACAGGATAGATCTTATGGTAAAAGAATAACTAAAGCCCAAATATGGAACCAGGACCTTCCCTCCTCTCTGAAAGGAAGCTCTGTTAAAATTTGATTGGGGGGCATTTGATTAGCTCACACTTTGGGTGCTAATGGGCAAAAAAGGCTTAACTGAAGCTATTGAATACACAAACAACAAAATTTAAATAATATTTAAAACAAATAATTAAAAGTTGCTAGAATGGAAAGCTCAGCTTTCCATCTAAGTCCTGAAGAAAGAAGGGAGAAGCAGGAGCTCTTGAACAGAAAAGGCCACCAGCACTTCCACCATCAATAAGGCTACATTGAGTTCTGATGATGAAAGAGGGAGAATCTTTCCATTGCAGATATAATGAAAATAGTGACAGAGCCCTAATGCTTTTGAGATTTTCAACAGTAATACCAAGAGAGAGGTTGACTCAGGTCAAACTAATTCAGAAATAAAGCAAGGTTTAAAAGCTACAGGAAGCATTTTCCTAGAAAAAATCTTGTAGAGGAATTCATATAAAAAGCAAACAGTCACATAGGAATAGTAAGTTAACAAAATTTGATTACTACTCACAAAGACAGGGAAAAAAACATGCCAACAAGGAACAGTTCTGATATGCAGTAATTTCCCAAACAGAATTGCAATGTCTTTCATGCTGTAGACAAGAGGTCAGAAATTGAGCTTTAGAGAAACAACCAGCATGTACCAATAAGAGACTGCTTTGTCATGTATAGGGAAAGATAGTATAGCCAGGACCAGTGGAATGAGGGTATCTTTTCTAAATTACTTAATAAAGGGTGAGGAATGAAGTACAATGACACAGGCAACATTACTTAACTCTGCCATTCAGCAAAGACTTGGAAGGGTCAAACAGGAAGAGGGTAAAATCATAAAAACTACTAAAGCTCAAATATTGAATCAGGGCTTTCTCTCCCTGCCTACAAGAGGATGGGAGTGAGACTGCTTAGTCCTTGAGATTAGTCTTAGTATACATGCATACTAGGGAAATGGGGGAGGAGGAGAGGAATAGAATATCACTGGTTTACAGAACTGCAATTTAGAGTGTCTTTAACATTTCAGGAGGTCCTATTATTTTCAGTCCTCCTTTCCATCTGTTTTCATCACACCTGAATCAAGTGAATAATCAACCTGTTCTGGGGCTTTCCTGTTCCAACACTGTTCACAGGAATTACTCTCTCCCAGTAATTGTAATAGCCATGTTCCACTCCAAAATACTTTGAATATCCCTTTCTGTTAATAATCTCAGCTTTTTTTTCCTTCTAAGGTCTATTATTTCATAGAGTAATCTTTGTTAATGGGAAAAGGAACAGAAGCCTCTGAAGTGACACACAATTTTTCACTAAACGATGGTCATTGTGTTTCAAGATTCCATAGTTAATCTAGTGCTAACACTAGATTCATAGAATTATTTTCTTTGAAAAGAACTTCAGATATCAGCTAATCTAACTTCTCTCCCACTGATAGACACCCCCCATAGTGGTGTATAAATTATTTAGGACAAGTAATGATTTTAGTATGTTTTTGTTTTGTGATAGTAGTCATGTATATAAAATTTTAATGCTTAGACTATCTCATAAAATTCAGTCTTGACAAGTTGAAACCAGATTTAGCTGGTTTTCCTATATTTAATTAGTTCCCTGTCAAATGAATGATTGATTTCATTTCTTAAACAATTTCTTCTCTCTCTCTCTCCCTCCCTCCCTCGTAATACTTTTAATTCTGTGGGTTTTTTAAGAGCACATAACACCAAGGAAATGTGGGGGAAAATTTGTAAGTCTTAAAGAGCACACTGCAATGATTGTTAGATATATCACAGCAGCATAATCAAATATTTCAAAAATTATGAGACACAAAATGAAGTAAATAATTCAAGTCATAATTCAAATGAAAAAATGATCAAAAACAAAACCAAAAAAATAAGAACTAGAATTATGTTATAAAACAATGTAATTAGAATTTTTCATTTCTCTCCCCTCCAGTAAAAGAAAACTCAGAGATAGCTCCCGGTGCCACTGTGCCTCCCTCCCACTGCCACCAATGTTGCCTGGGTCTCTGCTAACAGATCTGTTCCACCCTATAGTCATGCACCACCACCATGGTGAAGTTCACTAAGACTGATAAAAATCAAAGTCAGACAAAGAAAATTACCCCTCCCCCAAAGAAATAGAAGATAGCAAAGATGAGAACAAATCAGAAGATGAAGAAGAAAACAGTGGTTAAGAGGTTGTGATCCCTCTGAAGGGTAAAAAGGTCATGACTACAGCAGTACAACAAACAAGGTACCACAACCAAAAAAGCTGCTGTTGCCATCACATCTGCCAGGAAAGCATTTATGACTCCTAGTAAGAAAGCAATTGGAAGAAATTGGAACCAGAAATCTCCTCAAATAACTCTTTGTTGGGAACCTGGACTCCAAAACAACTTTTCTGAGATAAAAACTATCATCATGAACTTCTTTTCAAAAATAAAAAACAACTTACCATTGTGAACATCTACATAGATCAGCTGAAGGCATGAAAAAAAGGTCTGGAATTTTGAGACTCTAAAGCCCTTGGCTCTAAAATGAAACGGAAATATTTGAGAAGCCTGTTCTATCAGCTTGCCCAGAACAACCAAGACCAACATAAAGAATATACATTCTTTGAATTTGTCTCTGTAAGAGATTCAAAATAAACTTTAAATTCAATAACAATATAGAAATTAAAGACAAAGTAATCAGTTCAGAGTTAATAATGTATGTGTATGCATGGATATATATATATATACAGTATACATGTATATATATACATATATAATATACATAGATATAAACAGCAATCTACTCCATAGTTAAACAAAATAGAATGCAAAATTTGAGAACTAATCATCCCACATGGCTGAAAAGAAAACTCCTCTTTCTCCATTAACCATTTTTCTAGAGATTCTGGATTTGTAGGAGAAAATGGATCAATTTGGGATTAAAGAGAGATATATACTAACAGCAAACTGAAGATTTCCCAAGAAAAGATATTCAGAGATAAAATAAAATAGTTAACAACTTGAGACCTTTGTAGGATCAATGGTCTTCAGTGTAATTACCAGTATCTACCTGAGATTGTAGCAGTATCCCCAGAGCAGAAAAGACTAATTAATGGCTTTGTCCACTTTGGGTGTAGGCAGATACACTGAAAAATATTTTGACATGTCAAAGAAAATCAGTTACAGCAGTTTAAAAGAATACCAAGCCTCAGAGCCTACCCCAGAACTATATCTAAGGGGAATTTCATAAGTATTCCATAAATGGAGAATAGAATTAGTAATAATCTGATACTCTTTTTTTTTTCTCTTTGGCTTTCTAATAAACATTGCTTGGTACCTTTGTACTTTAAAACATAGACATTGTGTATGAAAGGGGAGGGTAAGCTCCTGATTTGAGGATTGTTTGTTACACAATTCTCCTTTCTACAGTCACTTTATAAATATCCTTTCTAAATCAATCTAGTGGTTGATAATCTAATGAAAAGTAAGCAAATACCGATGGAAATTTGCTAGAAATGCTAGCCCCTCAGAATTCTTCCTGGAACCTTAAGTGGCATAGCAGCTGTCTTCTGGGGGGAACTCTATCAAAGAAATTAAAATTTTGGAAAATGATCCAGTAGGGAGCATAAAGAAAAAAATTATATTTCATGGGCAAAACAAAATAAAGACTGAAAAACTGAAGATTAGAAAAAAAGATTAGAGGATAAGATCAAAGATTAGAAAAAGATCTTTTGTATTGACAAAACTCTCCTTTCCAGCTACACCAAAATTATGGTCAGAAGTTCAGGACATTAACTAAGAACTTGGTAATTTCATCTTTTGGTTTGTTTGTTCGAGTGGGTGGGTGGGGTTTTTTCTGGGTATTTTTTGGTTTTTTTGCAAAGCATTGGGGTTGACTTGCCCAAGGTCACACAGCTAGGTAAATATTAAATGTCTGAGGCGGGATTTAAACTGGGTGCTCCTGACTCCAGGGTCGGTGCTCTATCCACTTTGCTACCTAGCTGCCCCAGGGTAATTTCATCTTAATATAAAATATTCACCAAAAAATGTTGGAGTTTTTCCTTTACTTTTAATGAATTTGGAAATCTTATCTTCACTGAGATAATGATGAATTCTGATAAATACATTGATTTAATGAAGTATTTTTGAATTACTGATAAAACAACCCTACTCAGTATATTGATACAACTATCAGAGTTCATCATCACTTCAGTAGTCAGCCATTTTCATTATTTCACTTTCTCCTAATTAATATGCATAGGACTAGGTAACATTCTTGTAAGAATGACTGAAGGGACCCTTTCATCTTCCTATGAAGAAGAGAAATCTGCATATAATAGATGCTCAACATTTATTTGTTGAATGAATGGATGAATGAATCCCTTCTCTGCTAAAAATTCCTTTGGTGATAGAGTCATTAATTTGCATCTTATTTCATTGCTGTACTTCTTCAGGTTATATATAAGTGGAAGACTTCAAAATGCAGCTCAGTGCAGAAAAAACCAGAAAGTAAACAAGCTAAATATTGTGGTTTTAAGAAACAGATTGTTGAGGGCAATTGATAACAACAGTAGTAATCTGGTCTTTAGAAATACTAAATAATATTTTCTTCCTTATTGATTCATCAATGAATTATTATTTGTTTTATGAACTGAATTCCTTAACTTTATTACTATGATTTATGTTTTATATATATATACATATATATACACTTGTAATATATATACATAAATACACTTGGAATATGGATATATACATATGGACATTTGGAAATATATGTATACTATTATATGTATATTATATATTTTTCCAGAGGGCAAGATATTTTTGATATCGATAAGAATTACTAAAAGAGAATATTATCCAAAGAATCTGAATCCCTATGATATAAATGCTCTTATTTTCTCTAATTTATAGGTGTGACAGCTAAGGCACATAGGGGATGTTCATGGTCACACAGCTAATAAATGTCTAAAGCTGAATTTGCACTCAAGTCTTTCTGCCTTAGGTCCAATAATTGTTCATTTTACCCCTAGGTGAATAGTTAAGTAGCAAAAGTGAATGAATGAAAATTTTCAAAACTAAAGAACAATCTAAAATACAATTGTTTTTTAAGATTTTATTTATTTTGAGTTTTACAATTTTCCCCCTAATCTTCCTCTCCCTCCCCACCCCAGAAAGTAGTCTGTTAGTCTTTACATTGTTTCCATGGTATACACTGATTTAAGTTGAATGTGATGAGAGAGAAATCATATCCTTAAGGAAGAAAAATAAAGTATAAGAGATAGCAGAATTGCATAAGATAATTTTTTCCCCTAAATTAAAGGTAACAGCCTTTGGTCTTTGTTCAAATTCCACAATTCTTTTTCTGAATACAGATATTCTCCATCACAGATAGCCTGAAATTGCCCCTGTTTGTTGCACTGATGGAATGAGCAAGTCCACCAAGGTTGCTCATCACCTCCATGTTGCTGTTAGGATGTGCAATGTTTTTCTGGTTCTGCTCATTTCACTCAGCATCAATTCATGCAAATCTTGCCAGGCTTCCCTGAATTCCCATCCCTCCTGGTTTCTAATAGAACAATAGTGTTGCATGGCATACATATATCACAGTTTGTTAAGCCATTCCCCAATTGAAGAACATTCACTCAATTTCCAATTCTTTACCACTACAAACAGGGCTGCTATAAATATTTTTGTACAAGTGATGTTTTTACCCTTTTTCATAATCTCTTCAGGGTATAGACCCAGTAGTGGATATGCACATTTTTGTTGTCCTTTGGGTGTAATTCCAAATTGCTCTCCAAAAAGGTTGGAGGAGTTCACAGCTTCACCAACAATGTATCAGTGTCCCAGATTTCCCACATCCTTTCCAACACTGATCATTGTCCTTTCTGGTCATATTGGCCAGACTGAAAGGTGTAAGGAGGTAAATCAGAGATGCTTCAATTTGCATTTCTCTAAGTAATGATTTAGAGCAATTTTTCATATGATTATGGATCATTTTGATTTCCTCATCTGTAAATTGCCTTTGCATATCTTTTGACAATTTGTCAATTCAGGAATGGCTTGTTTTTTTGAAAATTTAACTCAGTTATCTGTATATTTTAGAAATGAGTCCTTTGTCAGAAATACTAGTTAGAAAAATTGTTCCCCAATTTTCTACATTTCTTTTGATCTTGGTTACAATGGTTTTATCTATGCAAAAGCTTTTTAATTTAATGTAATCAAAATTATCTAGTTTGTTTTTAATGATGTTTTCCATCTCTTCCTTGGTCATAAACTGCTTCCCTTTCCATAGATCTGACAGGTAAATTACTCTTTGATCTTCTAATTTGCTTATAATATTGTTTTTATGTATAAATCCTGTATTCATTTTGATCTTATCTTGGTATAGGGTGTGAGGTATTGGTCTAATCTAAGTTTCTTCCATACTAACTTCCAATTTTCCCAACAGCTTTTATCCAAGAGAGAGTTTTTTTTATCCCAATAACTAGACTCTTTGGGTTTATCAAACAACAGATTATTATAATCATGAAATATAATTGTTAACACTATCAAAGTCACTCAAATGAATAAAAATCAAAATCTAAATAATTGTGAGATTTCACATCACACCCAGTAAATTGGCAAAGATAAAAAAAATGGAAATGGAAAATGCTAAGAAGGTTACATGAAAATGGGTGCTTTAATACCCTCTTGGTGGAGCTGGAATTGATCCAATCCTTTTAAAAAGTATTTGAAATAATATTACAAAAGTGATTGAAATGTCACTGTTCCTTTACCCAGATTCTATTGCTGGGCATGTATCCTGAGGCGGTCAGAGTCAGAAAGAAAAATTCCATACACTTAAAAATATAATGTATGTGAATACAAAATAAATATGAGGTAATTTTTGGAGGAGATACTGGCAGCTGGGGAGTTGGGGTGAACCATAAGAGGCTTGAGGCAGAAAGCATCTTTCAGTTAAACTTTGAAGGAAATTGGGAATTCTACAAGCTAGAGGAAAGGAAAATGTATATTTTAGAGATGGGGGGACAGTCTGAAAAAAAAGGATACAAGAATTGGAAATTCCAGTGTGAAGAAAAACAAGAAAGCATTTTTATCCAGACCAAAGATGGCATAAAGGAAAGTCAAATAAAATTAGTTTTCAAAGTTCTTTTGGAACCAGGCCACAAATGTCTTTAAATGCCCAAAAGATAATTTAGCATTTGATTTCAGAGGTAATAGGGAGCTATTCTACCACTATTCTACCACTATTCCCTTAGTGGTAGCTGTTTATAGGATGTTTTGGAGGGCAGCGACAATATAAGGAGACCAGTTAAGAAACAGATGATGTAAGCCTGAACTAAAATGGTAACTCTATGAGTGGAGAAAAAAGATGGACATAGGATTTGTAAAATGTAGAATTTACAAAACTTGGCATTTGATTATGTGGGTTAGTAAGAATGAGAAGTCAAGAACTACTCTGAGATTTCAAATCATGGAGTCATCTGCCCAAAGAAAAATATTGATAAGGATAAGTGAAGAGAAAGGAGTACAGGGCAGAAGTCTACATAGATTAAAAGGTGGAGTTGGGGAGAGTTTTATAGGAATGAACTGTTCAGAAGCAAATTTTAAGGTTGAAATTAATCTGCAAAACACTCAGACTCCCTATTTTCTTTATTCTTTTTCTTCTGCAGTTTATTCTACATTGGTGGCATCAGGTTCTCTCCTAACATCTCCTAACATCTCCCGATCAAAATCTGATCTCAGTACCTTTCTTTCACACTTAGGGATAAATGACATTATAATACAAGAATTTATTCTTTGAGGTCTTGAAAAAGACCACAGCATTAAACTAAAGAAATTAAGTTATTCTAATCAATAAGTGATAGTGGGTCTTTTTAAATAAAATTTTAAGTTTTGGGGGATGGTTTGTAAGTAAGAAAAAGGAAGTTCCTTCAAAGACTTAGAAAGAAATTTATAGGTTATCTAATCCAACATTCTCATTTTACAGTTGAGAAAGCTGAGAACCAAAGAGGTTGTAACTGGTCCAAGGTCAGCAATTGTCAGAGCTGGATCTTCAATTCAGGACAACTGACTCAAGACTCAATAGTCTTCATACTGCACTCAAACAAGAACACGCTGGTAAATTAAAACTGACTCTACAGGGGAAAAATTCACCAAGACACACTTTTAAGTTTAATTTACATTCTTAACATTTTCTCCTTCATTTCATTATATATGAACAATCAACAAAATTATAAATCAAACTCTGATTTCTGGCACTTGCCCCTCCTCCAAACCAGTACAATCTGGCTTCATACTAGCCACAAGAAAGGAGTTGCCCCTCTCTGTTTAATTGAGACTTCAAAGGGATGAACCCTAAGAACATAACATATCTAATAAATGTTTATTGATTTGTTTTATGGACAAATTCCCCAGCTCAGTGCCACCTTTTCCATGAAACATTTCTTGAATTGACAAATCCTTGTGCCAACTAAAAATGTTCTTCCCTCTTTTTGCTTCTAACAGTTTTCTAAATCATGAATGTATGTAAGTATGTATGTATGTATGTATGTATGTATGTGTGGGTCCTGATATAACTGCCACTTTTAATCTTATTTGTTTCTTTATTCCTATTTAAATGTGAGGTCCTTCAGAGGAGTTTCTGGGCCATGCTTCTCAATGTGCCTCTGACACCTTGTATATAATAGCATTTAATAAATATCTGTTAACTGAAGAGAACTAAATTGAGTGGAATTGAATGAATACTGAGTACCACCAAGAACTCCATCAAGGCCATTATTCAGGGGGAAATGACATGCAAATATGCTTAAATCTTTTATTTAATATGAATATACTTATATTTTATTTTTTGTTCTAAAACAGTGTAAATTTATCAAATCCTTATGCTAAAATGTGTGGGTCTGAGAAATTTATATAATTTTTCTTTTTCTATGTTAAAGCAAATTAAGTATAAATGAAGAGGAAAAAGTATAGCTGGAGAGTAAATCCAGAGAATATACTCAGCAGTAAAGAAATTTTCCCTGCTTCATCTCTAAGTTTCAGGGACAAGAGAATATTATACTTTCTAGGCTTATTCAATCTTAGTCCCCTTTGCTAAGAAAATACCAAGAAAAATCTATCCATTTGATGTGCTGATGAGGTCCCTTTTATTAAAACCCTTACTGAATAGCAGCAAATCAAAGTTAGCTCATTTTTTCTCAAACTAGTGACCACAGTTCTAGGTAGGGATACTGCCAATTAGAGTGGGGAAAATATTTATCCATATCTGGAGTCTTTTCTTACATGCTTTTCTTAAACTTGTACTACTTTTTCTATGTCTATACTGAACCCTTTAAAAAGTTGTCAAATGTGAAAACCACGGTTCCGAAATGCTTAATCATAATACTCTTACTTAGCTTTTCTGAAATAGTCTCAGAGTCTTCCATGTTCCTTTCTAAAGAAATACTATAAGAAGTCAACAATTTACATTTTTCACTTTTTGCTGTTGTTTTTGTTCAGTCATTGAAGACATATCCAACACTTCATGAGTTCAATTGGAATTTTTATGGTAGAGATATTGATGTGGTTTACCATTTCTTTCTCCAGCTCATTTTACAGAAGAAGAACTGAGGCGAAAAAAGGGTTAAATGACTTGCCCAAGATCACAAACCTGGCAAGTGTCTGTGAGTCTTCATGACTCCAGGATTAACACTCTATACATTTAACACTCTATACATGTCCAGAACATAGCAAAATTTTTTTTATGATTTCATGGATAAAGAAGATAAGAACACCCAGATTAAGTAAATATATTTGTCTAATGATGATAAAACAGTTGAAAATTAAGTCACTTTTAGGATATTTTACAAGATACATATTTTGGTTGAAAAAGATTACCCATCTGATATTTTTTATAAAGTAAAATTTGAGATTTCAAAATAAATTACTTCAGTAGAAAAAAATGGGAACAAGAAATAAAACATGGGATGAATTATATCTAGACAACTGAAAAGAAAATGGCTATCTTTGTTGCTATTTCATTTCTCCTTACTAACCTGTATGGTTGATCATATGATGTATTCAAATAATTGATACAGAATTATGAAATTAATAGAGGCATTGTATCTAAATTAATCACACTGAAGTCTATAAAATTTAATACAAGACTGAGTCAATTAAATTTGATAATCATTTATTATCTAATATATGTAAAATATTATTCTAGGTACTGAGAATATAGATAAAGATGAACAAGTCAGTCTCTCCCATCTTTCAACCAAAAGGGAAGAGGATACTATATTCAAAAAATTTTCAATATATAAACTGAGTTTTCAAGAGGATAAATAATGTCTCTCATTATTCCCACCCATTTCTCCTAGTTGGATCCAACCAGAATATAATCCTTCTTCCACATGACAGTCCCTCAAATACTTTGAAGATAACTATCATATACCCCCTGAGTTTTCTCCAGGCTATACATTCCAATTTCCTTTAACCAATCTTCATCTAATTTGATCTCTAGGTTCTTCATTCTTGGAGTTTTGCATCTTTTAAGAATTTTATTTGGCTTGAATATATACTTGGCATATATTTTGCCAGTGGAAAGTCTTATGTTGTAGTTTTGCTTTGTCAAAATCAAATACTGCCCATGAAACTAAAAGTGCACATTTCTTGTACCTGCTTCTGAGGAGACTGAGGCCATGGGATAAATTGATAGTGTGTCTGCACTGAATCCAGTTCTAATGGAATAAGCTTCCAGGGAAACAAGAGTCTATGGAGAGGCCCAAGGAGAGAAGCAGAAGGTCAGGTCAAAAATAGAAGAGGGGAGAGTAATGGGTAGCCACCAACAACCTGCGAGAATAGGGAGACTCAGTTGTTAAAATAGAAAATAATGACTAAGAACAATAAAGAAAACCAAACATATATATATATATATATATATATATATATATTTATATATATATATGTATATATACACACACACACACACATATATATGCATATATATGTATATATTCTGGGAGAAGGAGGAAGGTCAATAAATGAAAGCAAAGACAACGGGGATGGAATAGTGATAATCTTTGAAAGGGGGAAATTAATAAAAAGTGATCACAAAGGAAAAGATAATGTATTCCCTAACCCTTCAAATAGATTTTGGAGATGCAAAGATACAGTCTGCTGTAGCATGCCTGTATCTTGTAATCCCTTCTCATATTTCATTAGATTTTCCTAGAAATGTGTGATTTTTCTCACAAAAATTTACAGTCACTGAATAGCAAAGTACAAACAACAACCAAAAAAAAAACTGTGATGTAGAAGAAATAGTACTGGGTTTGAAGTAACAGGACCTTGAATCTCAGCTTTGTTATTTCTTACCAACGTGACTGAACTAAACTTCTAGGATTCAGCTAATTCAAATATAAAATGTCTTTGTATTAGATGAGCTCTAAGATCCCTTTCAGCTCTAAATCCATGGTTTTGTGAAGGACATGATGATTTAATATAGAAACACATTGCAGAAAACTTCTATTCAATCTTTGCAAAAGAAAATGAGTCTATAAATTCAATCTTGGTGGTGGTGGTGGTGGTCGTTCAGTGCTGTCTGACTCACCGTGACCCCATTTGGGGTTCGTCATGTCCCTCTCCAGCTCATTTTACAGATGAGAAATGGAGGTAAACTGTCTTACATGACTTATCCAGGGTCACAAAGCTAGTAAGAGTTTTAGTCACATTTGAATTTAGGAAGATGAGTCTTCCTGACTTCGGGCCTACTGCATCACCTTTACAAAAGCTTATAGCAAATATATAATGTTCAAGAATTCCACTGAAGTAGTGTTATTTTGAGGTGGGGAGGAATGAAAAGAATATGATGAACTTGTCATATGCATTCTTTCCTTTCACAAAGCTGCAGTTGCTCTATATCTGATAACTTGGGGAAAGTTAGTCACTACACCAGAGAGGAAAAAACTATTCCTTCATTTCAATGATGCATCTTATTGAAGCTGAATAAAGGTTATTCTCTGTAGCTGGTTGAAGTGTAGGAAGGGTTAGAGATAAGAGTGAAGTAATACTTTGAGTCTGTGTCTTGTTTGGGTTTCCACATTTTACCTGAGCAGTGCAACAACCTGTGATCAGCAAGTGAGGATGGGAGCTCCCCAGGTTGTGTGGGAGAGGGCAGAGCACTGTGCAAAGTATCCCTAAAGGCTCATAGCCTATCACAGTACTTCCAAAGGTCCCAATTCTCTGTCCTCAGTTCTTTTTTTCACTACACTATGCAGTTTCTTGAACCTAAAATGTTTTGTTAAATAAGAGTAAAGAAGGTAAGGTTGCTTTTTTCCCTCCTAGAACTTTTTTTATTCTGTAAAAGGCAAAAAGAGATAGTTTATATTATTAGCATTTCAATGGAATTATAATAAGCATTTAAAATTTACTTGTGCAATATTGCTTCCAATAGATAAAAATTAAAATTTAATGGTATTATATTTTCCTCCATAGAAGCATAAAAATGTAGTGTATATCATTCTTTTGGGGGGGATGAAAAAAAAGCTTAAATTATTTGAAAAATTCTAAATGTCATGCCCAAGTTACACATGTATGTTTATAGGGAGAAGCAGAAGTTTCATAGAAATTATATTACTAATTGAGTCCTTTTTTCAGTTTTTAGAATTGACCCTTTGGGAATTAGGAAAAGATAGGAAATCTTTCATGTTGGGGCCCAAGGTTTTCTGAATCTATGATTCTGTGTTATATTTCTAGCCTAGTTATAATATAGAAATATACATAAGCAAAATTTAAACATTTGTTAAATTTAAGAGTCTGCAAGAATAACAATTGAAAGTTCAAAATGTGCACAGTACTCTATTTTTCTTATATCACATTTTATTTACTTTATTTTTAGGCATCCTAACATGATTAATAGGATTTTTATTTGTAAAAATACATATCAAAACAGAAATCATTATATTTCTATTAACAAACATCTATCTTCCAACTTTCCCTATTTATAACAGGTACCATTATCCCTCTAGTCACCTGGCTTGACAACCTTAGAGTTAATCTTGATGCTTCTTTCTTTCTTTCACATCCCCTATATTAAAACGGGTAGCATCTGGTTGAATATCACCAAAATATCTATCCTCCAGCCCCTACACATAGCTTCTAATCTACTGTAGAAGTTTAACACCTCTACAGCTGCATTATTGCAATGGATTGCAAATTGGTTTTCCTCTTCTCAATCTCCTTTTCAATTCATTCTCTACACAGTTGACAAATTGATATTCTTTTTTCATTTTTTGGTTTTTGCAAGTCAGTGGGGTTAAGTGACTTGCTCAAGGTCACACAAGTAGGTAATTAAGTGTCTGAGTTCACATTTGAACTCAGGCCCTCCTGACTCCAGGGCCAGTGCTCTATTCACTGTGCCACCTAGCTAGCTACCCCCACATTGATATTCTTAAGACTAAGATCTATCTTCATCATTCCCTCTCTTTCCATCTTTCTAAGAAATCTTTAATGTCTTCCCATTCCTCTGGGATGAAGCACAAAATCATCATACTTACATTTAAAATTCCACATTCTGACTCCAATTTGCACTTCCAGATTTTTTCAGATTAGTTATCCTCTGGTACTCCAGATTTTCAAGTAAAACTAGCCTGCTAACCATTCCGCATGCAAAATATTCCAACTCCTTCCTCTGTGTCTTTTCAACATAGTCTTATACTTGTTATGGGACTAATCTAATAATAACTCTATGCCCTGTTACGTACTCTCCACTCAAAATCTCTTCATTCCTTCAAAGCACACCTCTCTCAACCTCTTCTCCTGTCTCTGTCTCTGTCTCTGTCTCTCTCTCTCTCTCTCTCTCTCTCTCTCTCTCTCCCCCCCCCCTTATTTTACAACTAGTGGAATGTATATTACAAAATAGGCAAGAAGAATTTCATATTCTTTTCTTCGCAACCCCAGCTCTTTACATATATTTGAGACTTTATAAATGTAAATTGAATCAAGGGAAATGGAAATGACAATGGCTACAATGCTATTTAGCGATTTTGAGTTGAGTGAAAAATAGAACTCTCTGCACCCTATTTCAGGAGAAAAATATTTGGCTATTCTTGATCAAAGAATCAGTGTGAATTAAATCTCAAAACCTTGAGGGAGGAAAGAGTATGAAAAGGAGACATAGCTACTAAACTGGAAGAGAAAATCCCATTAAGATTTTTTTGCTTATGTATCCCAGGGTTCAAGCCTGTCATTTATATAAAACTTTCCAGTTTGATAGAGAAAAATTACTCCATTCTTATATGAAGTGGTAGTCACAGTCTCTTAGAAAAGAAAGATTCTGGTCTTTCTACTACAGATTTCAGTTCCAGGCTTTCTTCAGTTAGAGGTTCCTGAAGGGAAAGAAAAACTACAGGAAGAAGCCAAAATTCCTAGAATCTGCACCTTGAGCATGTCAAGAGGACCTGAGTTCAAATGTGTTCTCAGACACTTTATACTTCCTAGCTATTTGTGACCTTAGTGACTTCCAGAGAATTTCCTCTTAAGCAAGATCAGGGATTCTCTCTTTGTTGCACATACCTATGTTCCCCCCAGTAGAAAAGTTCTTTTATTCTCTACATTGCCTGCTGATGGTCTGAATGTTTCAGGAATCTCTTGGCCTTTGAATATGGGTTTCCTCTCCCATATTAACAAAGCACCATGGCACTGCAGTAACAGCAGAGAAAACACTGCAAAATAGCAAGCCATGGTACCATGACATTTCAGCAACTTCAGCTGCAACAACACAGAACAGCCAAACCTATCTCTAAATGGACTAATCATCAATACCACTTCTCTCAGACCTTCAAAACCACACTGCCCCCAAAACTCAAAGAATTTGATTTCCCAGAAGTTGCTTGGAAGATCATGGGAATAATGCTGCCAGATTGCAAATCTGCATATTTTACGGTCAGAACTATGATGGTATCTGATAGTCTTTGAATCTCCAACTTTCATTCTTGATTAATTAAACATTCTTGGCAAATGATTTTGCTCGGGTCTTATATTAGTCCAAGAGTTTCATCCTAGCTACAAAATACCAGTGCCTCAAACTAATCCTCAGAATAATGACCACAGTTCTGAAAACCAACAAAATAGATCTAGGGTCCTATTCCATTATCCCTAGTTAGGGTATCCAGATGATCCAGGTCTACTTTGAACACTAATGTTTTTTTCAAAATAAACACTTAGGACTCCAAGGGACACTCAGCAAAAAGCATCAAGAGCACCCCAAAAAGTAGGGACTGGGACAGTCAGTGGCTTGCTTTGTGGCAGAACAGCAGCACGATCCCAAAATCCAACTATGGGCTTTTTAACTGTGTCAACTTTATTACCATGGCTGCTGGCGTTAGACAGGCCCCCCCCCACAATGGATTCTCCTTAAATTGTCCTCATTCCAGTTACAGGGTCTCCAAAGAGTCCTATATTGCTATTTTCATCACTACCTGCTGGTGTCAGGAGGCTCTCATTCAATCCAATTCTCATGCATGTCATAGCATCACCTCCCTTCAACTGAGTGGTGCACTATTCTTGGAGTCAAGAGGACCTGAGTTCAAATCTGTTCTCAGACATTTGATACTTCCTAGCTGTTTGACATTGGAAAAGTCACTTAACACCAATGCCACACACACACACACACACACACACACACACACACACGCACAAAGAATGACAAACAATAATATTATCTGTTATATTTAGACTGTATGCTATTTCTTATTTATGTTTACTATCAGCTTGGAAAAAGGAGTATATGTACTATTCACTATGTGTGGTGGTCTATATTTAGTGGTTAAACTTATTGTACTATTTCCTTGTAAAAGGAATAGTGATGAAGAAAAAGGTTTAAACCTAAAAATCGTTTCCCCTTGACTAGCAATATTTAGGGGAGGAAGATAGATCCAATTCTTATCTGATGTTCCCTTTCTGAAGAGAGCAGAGCCTTGTGGCCCCAAACTGCCAGGTAGAAGGCAGAGGAGTCTCTAGATATACATATTCATGACCTTATGAGCCACATCTAGAAAAACCTATGTGAATACATATAACCAATGTAGGAAACAAATGTTACAATTATATTAAATAAACAATGGGAAAAGTTTATGTGAGAGGTTTAGAATTCGTACAATAATTTCTTACCTTATGGAATTCTAAATGTGGGACTAGAAGGTCATAATGCTAATGTAGTATTGTTATTAGGTATCAGCTCTCTCCCCAAGGAGAGAATCCCAAGGACTTCAAAGCAAGTATTAATTTTTAAAAATCTATACACTTTCACAATATTCTAGTGAGGGAGCTAAGGTGCAAAGTAATGTAGCAAAAACTTCAGAGTGAGAAAGTCATTTCTAACTGCAAATTATGTATTCTAGATCCTTCATTCCCTGATCAAACATGCCTAAAAATCAATAACATAAGCCACTAAAAATGGAATGAAAGCAGATGTCTCTGGAATTTTTGGAAGTAAATTTGTGTCCAGTAAAAGACTATCTCTTTTTATAAGTTGCTACTGAGAGGTATGCTATCTTTCAAATTCATACTAGGAAAGTAGAAACAGTATCCATGATGGCAAATGAGAACAAATAGAAGACTCACTCTATAAAATTTACTTCCTAGGACTGAGTCTCTGTAATTACTGGTCATAGACTTGTTTTTGTTTTAAACAGTGTTCAATGCCAGTGAATTCTAATTGCAAGCTGACATAGCATTAGACCACACAAGCATTCTACAGTATATATAAAAATATTCAGTGAGATTCTTCCTGTTAATCTTCCCTATCTTTTCATTTCTAAAATTGGTTTTCTCTCCTGTTATACAGGAAGTTTCCACAAATTATGTACATGAAATACTTTCTCACTGCACCAAGAAATTGTCCATCCTCTAGCATAATATTTTGTTTAAAAAAAAGAAAGAAAATAAAAGATATTAAAAAGTAAAATTGAGCAAATGGAAAAAAGAGAATTTATTTCAAATTATAAATAAATATCGCTATATGAGAGGAAAGGAGACTTTTCCCATAAAGTATTTTTATCTGTAAATTATTCATTACATCTAGTATTTCAAAGATGTTCTGATTAAAGGTTTATATAATTCAAATAATTCTCCAAATATCATGTGTATATTTTATAATAGATCAAGAGTGTAGCAATGCATTAAAGTTGTATTTTTGTTGTCAAAGCAATTAAAAATAATTGAATTCAATGACTGATATATTTTCCAATTATTTATTATATTTTAACTAAATAGTCATACCTTTTATGACAAAGGAAATAAGATTTTTCATTTTCTCCATTCCTAAGAGAGCATGATCAATGGATAAAAGATGCCAACTATCATAAAAATACTCTGATAATGAGGTAGAAGATTCTTTTTAAATTGAACATGTACATTACAAATAGACATACATAAATCATTTTGCTTCCTCAAATGACTCATCATGAAACCTGAATTCATAAATTCTCATATGTAGGCTCATTTTACCAGCATGTAGTACACATACAGCTTCTTCCACTGTTTCAAAATTCTAGTTTTATTATTTCTTTTATTGTTATTTGACCATTTGCAGTGTCAGGTTTTTGCTATTTACTGTGTAATGATCATGTGGCATAGATGCTACTTATTTCAGTAACAGATTTATCTTGTACTTTCCTTATACTATTCCAGTCATGTATTCTAATTAGTGCTATTCCAATAAAAAAGTAGCAGTAATGTACTTTTCACAAGATGAAACAAAGGTAAAAATAATTTAATTTTAATAAATAAATGTAATGATGATAGTGGAAACAGTCATTGTAATCTGCCCGTTTATTAATTTTAGAAGAGGGAATTATCACAGTGCTGCTATTAGCCTAATATACATAACATTTTTGAGGAGCAGCCTGGAAAAGTAAATAAAGGGACAGCCTAAGAGTTCAAAAGACCTGACAAAAAATTATCAATTATATTCCTGGTTGTTTAAACCTGAGCAAGTTACTTAATTTTCCTGTGCCTCCAGTGTTTTCTCTAAGACTAAGTTAAGACAATTGCTGACAAACAAGAGAAGTACATTATATCATCACACTGAGGAAACCATTAGTAGGTACCAAAAAAGTTACTTTGTTCTGATCTCAAAATCACTTTCTACTATAAGTAGTTGATAAATAAATGAAATTTTTCTCCATGCTATAGGTTTGGATTTCCAAAGTCAGAATCTGATCATTTCCTCTAAATTATGTCATCTATAATTTGAGTAATTATCTCCAAGAATGTGAGGTTACCTTAATATATAGCTGCACAAATAAACTAAATGTTACATACTTAACAATATCTAAGAAATCTTTTCCCTGTGTCCTACATCATTCCTTCTCCCACTTACACTTCTGTAGTATTTTAATGTTTGGAAAGGACCTGACATGCATTATCTCATTTGATCTTTAGAAAAACCCTGAGATATAAAAGCTATTATTTTCCCATTTTACAGATGAGGAAAATGAGGATGAGAGACATACTAATAAGTGCCTGAGATTGCATTTGAGCCAGGTATTCCTGCAAAAGTTCTGTGCCCCAGCTATCTGACAAAATTACCCAGGACCAAGATAGCATTGCATTTACAATTCTGAAGAATAATGGAAAAAGATATTGAAACATGATTGACTGTTCTTCTCTTGTGAAATCATATTTTCAGCAAGAAAAATGAATTTCAGTCACCTGAGTTACTCATACATTTGAGTTTGCTCATAATGTTACATAGAAAAAGAAACTTTTAAAAAATTTATTTATACATTATTCTGAAAAAAATAAAAGGAACAATAGGTTTGATCAGACTGTCAAGGGTGTTCATGACACATAAAACAGTAAAAAATCCTGCCCTACACAAACTAACCAAGAATTCAAGACCTTAAGAATAACAAAGTTTGAGAGTTGATTTCTCCTACCACATTCCAGAATTGGCAAATTAAGTTCTTCCTATGAAATGACTCAATAAAATATGTCCTAAAGGTACAAAGAATATCAGTGGTGATTTTTTTCAAATAGATTTAATGTAAATATGAAGCTTGATGCTGCTTTTTTACTTTAAAAAAAAGCACATGTGCATAGTACAATTGATTTCATACATAAAAGGAGATACTTTATTTTATTTTTTTTAGGTTTTTGCAAGGCAAATGGGGTTAAGTGGCTTGCCCAAGGCCACACAGCTAGGTAGACCAGATTTGAACCCAGGTACTCCTGACTCCAAGGCCGGTGCTTTATTCACTATGCCACCTAGCCACCCCTTAAAAGGAGATACTTCTTAAGTCTTGCCCTTATATTTGGGGAAAAACTAGGAAAGATCTCTACAGCTCTTAGTGGTCCTAACAATTTTAATAATATAAATGTCAAACAAGTCAAATAACTTCTAAAACTCTCTAGACTTGAAATAAATGGAGGCATGATTGTCTTCACTATTTTAAAAAGCTTTTTTAAAAATTATCAATGAATTTTCAATAGGCTTTCAAAAATAGAGTATCTTAATTAACTAAGTGATTATCAAAGTTAATTAAGTATTTTATCTGTGAATGAAGTGTGATTTCTTGTAATTTGTTTAAATATATTTTATAGAATAAAGACAATTCACAAGTCAGAAGATTCAATGAGGGAATTAAGGAGGTAAATAACTTCAAACAAATTGGGTTTCTAAAAAAAATTTTAAACATTTTTTGCAGTAAATTAATAGAAGTCTTCAACTGGTAAAAAGTGGGAGAAATCTCAAAAAAAATATTAAGAAATCCTATTCTTCTTTAATGTTGAAACTGGTAGTATTGATTAAGACAGTGGAAATGTCAAAACATTTTTGGTAGAACTCAATTCTATCTTGAATAGTAACTAAAGCCATCTTATTATAAGGTGATCCTGTGTATTATTCAGACTTCCAAACTTAAGAACAAAAATAATATTGACCCTTAGCCAAGATACAGTCAGAGTACAGAAGCTCTGAATTTAGAGAATGTTAACTATTCTGAATCCTCTGATAGCATCAACAGCAAAGCAATGGATCTTAGTAGCTAATAAAAAGAATTAAATAGGAAGCTTTCTCAGAATGGTCTGAAAAAACTATTCTTTTTCCCTCTTCCAAAAATAGTCAGTTTGGATGACATATGGAATAAGTAAAGGAGAGTAATTTTTGGACATTCTTAAATGCTAGGCTGAGGATTAATTGAAGATTTTTAATAAGATAGTGACATGGTCAAAAACGAGATGATTTTAGTACCTGTGGAAAAGATGAATTTGAAACTAGAAGAAGGAAGACCAATTAGGATACTTTTATATTGGAGCAGCTATGTGGTGCAGTGGATAGAGCACTGGCCCTGGAGTCAGGGGGTCCTGAATTCAACTGTGACCTCAGACACTTAATAATTACCTAGTTGTATGACCTTGGCCAAGTCACTTGCCTTACAAAAACAAACATAAAAAAGAGACTTTCAAATTGTCCAGAAAAGAAAAATTATAGTCTGAACTAGATTGGTTGCCATATGAATAGAGAGAAGAGAATAGATGTCAGAGATGTCATAATTGAAAAGACTTGACAAGTAATTGAATACAGAGAACAAATTAACTAGCTGTGTGACCTAGGGCAGGTCACAACCTCATTGCCTTGCCAAAAAAATGAATATATAGAATAAGGGAGAGGGAGAATGATTATGAAATTTTGAAAATAAATAACCAGAAAGGCAAACACTCTTTACCAAAATTTAAGGAATTTGACAGAGAAAAGGGTTTGGGAAGATAGTTAGGAAGATAAGTTCTATTTCATACATGTTGGTTTTGAGATGTTGATGAGGTAGCCAAGTGGAACAGAGAAGTCCAACAGGCATCTGGTGATGTGAACTTGAGTTTAGAGTATAAATTAAAGCTAAATGTATTCGTGTGTGTGTGTGTGTGTGTGTGTGTGTGTGTGTGTGCATGTTTGTATGTGTGAGTGAGTATACAGTATGTCACAAAAGTCTTACTTCAATTTTAAACTTAACACATATTGTGTATATGAGTTAGCAGGATAGGGATGATTAATGAACCCAAAGATAAAGATGAAATTACTTACTTAGAAAGAGTAGAGAAAGAGAAAAGGAACTAGGATAGAGCATTAAGGGGTTCCAAAACTAAGAGACTGGAGATATATTATGCATCAGCAAAGAAAACTGGGAAGTAATGGTCATAGAGCTAGAAGGAGAACCAGGAGAGATCAACATATCCACTCTAATATAATGCTAGCTACAAATCTTCTTTGCCTAAATCATTTGTATCTAAATCTTTTATCTTAATCATAAATATAACCTGTTTGCTTAAATTTGTTCCAAATTAAAACTTTCATATTCTAGTTGTTAGTTTGAAAATCAATATGTTTTTTTCCAAGGTAATGGGGTTAAGTAGCTTGCCCCAAGGCCACACAGCTAGGTAATTATTAAGTGTCTGAGGCAGGATTTGAACTCAGGTACTCCTGACTCCAGGTGCTCTATCCACTGCACCACCTAGCTACCCAAAATCAATATGTTTTCAAGAGAAACTTGGGAGATGACAAGGATTTCTTTACTTCTCATTTCAAATATTCAGAAGACATATGTGTTTAATGCATTAAATAATAAATATAACACATTACAGGGGAAATTATTACTGTACCATTCTTCACATTTTTTATTAGTAGCCCTAAAATGAAATACTATGAAGATGAATTTTTACTAGTATTTTGTTATGTTAATATCTCCCAGACGAAGATAGTAAATCTAGTTTTACTATCATTTCTAGATAATGAGATTTCCCTAATATGTCTTTTCAATTGTCTAGATTCCAGTGATAGTCTAAGAAATTGACTGTGTCATTATAGCAAATTTAAGATTTTTGCTCCTATCATGTTAAAAGGTTGGATAGTCAAACCAGTCTTGCAGAAGGCAAAGTAATTAACATTCTAAAGATTAAATGTGAGAGAAACTGAATTTCTATTATGTTTCCCTTTATATCATTATCATTTTTAACATAATACAACATTAGTCATGAGTACTGGATTCAGCAAAACTGTGTACCAATATATGTTCATAGGATATAAAAGCTTGAAATGAAAATTTAGTGATTATCTAATATAATCTGTCATCTTAAAGATGAAAACAATTCAAAGATATTAAACTTACCACAAGTACCATGGACCAAAATTGTCATATTGACCCAGGTCCTCTAACTCCAAATTTAGTTCTCTTTCTATAGCTTTATGCTGGTGGGTATTAGTTTTATCCCACACATTGTTATCAGTAATTACATAATAACTATTTAAAAGACAATTATTAATTGTTCAGCACTTGGCTTTTATCCTAGTTCGTATTTTCATAAGCTTTCCCATTTTGTATACAGCTAGGGTTTTGATTATTGTGATTGGTTGGTTATTAGCCTTCATTATCAAAGAAGACTAAAATGACATCACCATGTTTGAGACAAATTACAGTGTGTCTGACTATGGTTTATCAGACTAATATGAACTCAGAATGCTCTACCACTGGTTGGGCACAAATAGTCCACATGAACACCTGGAGTGTCATGCTTCCTTTGAATTGCTTCAATTCTGCCTTCCTCATAGAGTGCAGCACCCTCACTGATGAAGGTATGCCATGCTAGGTGGTCCTGTACCAGTCTCTCCCATGCTGAACAATCAATTCTAAAGTTCTTCAATGAGACCTTCAGGGTATCTCAGTATCACCTTTTCTTTAGTGCTCCATAAAATAGAGGGGGGTTTTTTTGGCAAATGTACGTCTAGCATTCTAACATAACCAGCCCATTGTAGTTGCACTCTCTGTAGTAATATTGGAATGATAGGCAATTTAGCTCAAAAAAGGACCTCAGTGGTGTCTTCTCCTGCCAGGTGATCTTCAGAATCTTCCTAAGACAATTTAAATGGAAGCGATTCAGTTTTCTGTCATGGCACTGGTACACAGTTCAGGTTTCACAGATATATAGCAAATAGGTCAGCACAATGGCTCTGCAGACCTTCAGTTTGGTAGTCAGTGTAATACCTATTCTTTCCCATACTTTCTTTTGGAGCTTCCCAAATACTGATCTAGCTCTGCAGTGTGAGTGTCAATCTCATTGTCTCCTTGGAAAGGACACTGCCAAGGTAAGAACTTTTCCACAGCACTCAAAACTTCTCCATTTGCTGTAATAGATGATTCCACATATGGGTGGTTTGGTTCTGGGTAATGGAGAACTTGTGTTTTCTTACTGTTAATGGTTAGACAAAAATTAGCACAGGCAGCAGAGAATCGATCCATACTTTGTTGCATCTCAGCTTCAGAGGCTACATTGAGGCACAATCATCTAAAAACAAAAGATCATGCACCAACAATCCTTCCACTTTGGTCTTGGCTTGCAGCCTTTTCAAGTTAAAGAATTTGCCATCAGTGTGGTAGCTGACTTTGAGGCCATGTTCATCCTCGGTGAAAGTGTTTGATAACATCATTCTAAAAAGAATGGGAGCAAGGATATATCCTTTATTCCATTGATGACTGGGAAATCTCAAGAGCATCATCCACTATCCAGAACCTGGGTATGCATGCCATCATGAAATTGGCATACAATACTGATGAACTTCTGGTCTTCTGATTATTATGAACAATGAATCCCATAAAGTAGGAACATACATTTGATTTTCTATAATTCAAAGTTATAATTATGCAAAATATGGTAACTAGATCCAGTCCATTTGAAATATGCAGTATGACTTCAAATAGTGCAATCACTGTGGTTCATTATTTGAACTAACACCTTGCTCTAGATTCTTGTTCAGCTATTGCTCCTCAAATCTTTTCAATTTTACCTCCAAAAGATCTTTTCCATCTGCTCCTTTCTCAATACTTATATGGTCACAATCCAATAGTAAGGCAATAATAGTAATAATATGAACCACTGCAAAAAATCTATTAACTGCTCTCCCAAATTTCTTCTTTCTCCTATCCATAGTCTAGATAGATGGCAAAATGATTTTCCTAAACATAGAAGAGTCCATGTCACTCTTCTATGCAATAAATAACAGTGGCTTCCTATTATCTTTAGGATAAAGTATAAAAAGGTCTGCTTGGCATATTTAAAGCCCTTAACAATTGTGGTCTATTAGAAGATTTGCAAGTAAGTCACCTTATCTAAATCATAGTGTATGGCCAAAAGATTAGGAAAATAGGATGAACCCCAGTATGTATACTTTTAAATATCAAATAGAAGCCTTTATATTTAATCCTACAGGATTAAAAAAAGATAACAGAGAGCCAGAGGATTTTATTGAGTAAAGAGGTAACATGGTCAAATTACACTTTTAAAAAAGCACTTTTGCAGCTAAGTGCAGAATGGATTGAAGAGAGACTTGAGGCAGTGATAGCAATTGGAAATTATTGAAGTAATCCAGAAGAGAGATAATTACAGTCTAAATTAGGTCAATGGTATGAGTAGAAAAGAAGGAAACATCCAAGAAATGTTGTAAAGGTAGAAAAGACAAGATTTGGCAAATGATAGGTTATATGAAATGAGCATGAGGAATCAAAGATGACACCAAAATTGTGAGTCCTGTGTTCCTCAACATTCTTGGGAAGGGAGGGGGGAAAGCTTGAAAAGAAAAATAACAAGTTTTATTTTAGGCATATTAAGTTTAAGATGCCTACAAGACCTACAGTTGGAGGTGTCCAAGTTGATGACATGATTGTACCTGAACAGAGACAAGATATAGGCCTGGGAATCATTTACAAAAACATGGGAACTGATATGATTCAATCGCTAGAAGAGAAAGGGGAACTGAAGATAGAGTCTTGGAAGGACATTCATGGTTATTGAACATGACATGGATGAAGAACCAGCAAAGGAAACAGAAGAATGTTCAGACAGATAGGGGTAAAAGCAGCAAATCAGTGTCATGAATGATTAGCTGAGATGCCATACTGCTGAGTGTTTAGAAGGATCAAAAACTAACTGTAGATGACTTCTCAGGGAAGTTAACTATGAAGAGGAAAAAAGATGTGAAATAATAGCTAACACAAATGTTTGAACCAAGGAAGAATTTGTGTTTTTTTTTAAAATAAGTAAGTCAGAGTTAAGACACTTACAAAGATTATATAAATCAAGGGAATTAATTGTTCAAAAGCTAGATACAAAGAATCCAAGAACACATATGCCAGAGGGCAATCAGTCAACCACCATTGTTTTAAAAAATACATATTTTGGGGGGCAGCTAGGTGGTGCAGTGGATAAAACATCGGTCATGGAGTCAGGAGGACCTGTGTTCAAATCCAGCTCAGACACTTAATACTTACTTAACTCTTAACTGTATGATCTTGTGCAAGTCACTTAACCCACTGTCTTGCAAAAATCAAAAAAAAAATACATGCTATTAGATGCTGTGCTAAACTTTAGAGATGCAAACACACACACACACACACACACACACACACACAAAATACCTGCCCTTAAATGACTCATATACCACTAAAATAAAGCAGGTGATCAATAAAATATCAGAACCCAAAAGATTTTTTAGAAATTAAAGACATGAGATAAAGCAAAGCAAAGAACAAAAAAAAAAACAGCAATAATGACAAAGAAATATCTTGATAGTTGAAATAAAATATTACACCAACAGGAAGTTTATATATTCTCAATTAGAAAAAGAGGCAATTCCTATGTAGGTTTAACCTGAGTGGGGGAGTAGGTAGAGACAGAATGGTGGAGTTAATGACAATGGCAGTTCCTGACATAGGCAAATTCTGAAGGTGTAAATTTTAAAATTATTTTTCATATACTTAATAATTATCCCTCAAAAATGATTTCAAACAACTTTCAAGGCTTAAAATTTGTCAGGTCATTTTTTTAGCTAATAAATATAATATATAACTAATGAAAAATTTTTAATAACTTATTCTTTAATAAATTATTAAGACTGAGGATGTATTTATGGCTTATTATCTAAAATGAGCTCATCATAAATCATTGGCCAGCTAGAGAGAGCTCAAAAAATGATTTATAATTTCCTTATACAATACTGGACATAGACTACACTAGACTATGTTCCTTTCTCATCCCAGTTTTACACACCTTTCCTGCTGACCTTCTAAGTTCTCTTGAACTAGAAAAAAATTTTTACCCCATCTTTTATTGATTTTTTTTCCACTACAGA